>NC_090751.1:38626494-38636494 GCF_036898095.1 Palaemon carinicauda
AGGCGATTAAGCTGTACTGGATGCAAATCATAGGAATGAAGCTATGAAAATACTAATCCGAAAGTCAATAAAAAACTCGGCTCAGGGGGAAAGGCAAATGTAATAAGCAACCAAAACACCGAAATTCAACCCTGAAAAAATCCTAGGTAAAAGATTCAAATGCGAGACTGAAATTGCTTTTCCAGTATCAAATATCATAGGAGGAGTTCACACATGTATAAATCATAGTGAATCTTGTCCTTTACATCCAAATCAAGACGTAGTCACTGCTATAAATCGTGCTGAAAGCAGTGATTTGCTTCGAGCGAAAATATATGAAATATGATTTTATTAGGATCCCAAATCAGTAAATCATCAAAAGCGCAACGGACATATTTCTGGTATTATGTAAATGTCTGTAGGCAGTCGCATGAGAGATGAACATCAGTATTCCACGACGAAGGGGCGTAACCAAATCTTATGGAAGTAGATAACCTAATACTCCCTGTAATTTGCCTCTTAGGTAATACTTAGCGTAAATGCTGTTTTCCTATAATTCACGTTTAGTCTGATATACGAAAAGATATAGACATTTTCTAAATGCCATATTTAGCATCAGGATGCGGACAAAAGGCAGAGGGGAGAAGGAAAGAAAAAAATGTACATTGAATTGGTATCCAGCTTTAATTTGCAGTCGTCACCACCCACAGCCGTACCAATCAGACAGGTATATAAAAAGGGGCGTAGGCACTGACAACGGACGGTGACGACGCAGGAATTGGCAGATCTAATGAACTGATTGATCCAATGATGAGGTGTAAACATAGCGCTAAATTCTTTATCAGGTAACGACCACTTCGTCTCTTGATATACCTTCCATGCAAAATCTCAGGGTCCGTTGTCGCCCCGTCACTAATGAAGGGTCATTCTTCGGGCTTGTACATCTTATACTTGTCTCTTTCTCAAGCGTAAAAGACTATTTGATGGTCAGTAATAATCTCTCTCTCTCTCTCTCTCTCTCTCTCTCTCTCTCTCTCTCTCTCTCTCTCTCTCTCTGAAGAATGCTATCTTGCTGACAAAGATTACATCTTTTTCTATCTCTTATTACGGCATTTCATAAATTAGTCTCTTAATATCTTTTCGTTATCGTACTGACCGGCCATAATATTCTCTCTCTCTCTCTCTCCCTCTCTCTCTCTCTCTCTCTCTCTCATTCTCTCTCTCTCTCTCTCGTAGGACCATCCTATTGGCCAGGAGTAGTATTTATATCCATCTTCCTTCCTTGCTAAGGATGCGTGCGCTTTTGACTGTTAGGAGCAACTCACTTCTCTCTCTCTCTCTCTCTCTCTCTCTCTCTCTCTCTCTCTCTCTCTCTCTCTCTCTCTCTCTCTCTCTCTCTCTCATTTAGTATAAATGTCCTATAATTTTAAATAGCTGCGGAGCACTATCTCGAAGATGAAAAGATTATCTTTAGTCCCCATATGGTAAAAATCCAATTGGTGAAGTTGACCATTAGTAACTTTATGTTCTGACCTTTAAATTAATGTTCCACACCTTCTTTCATCAGTTACTACTTCTTTCCTCAAGGTTAAGGGCATTTCATTTTAGGTAATTAATCCTCTAGAGACTAGTAGATGAATATAATACGATTTTTTCTAATAAATTAGTTATGTGTCGTAAATTTAACCTTATGTTAATATTAGTTTTATCATCTTTTTGTCTGTATTGAAGGTTGATTTATTAATCGACAGGAAATTATCATAATTTGTCTTTCTAAAATGTACTGTTGACAACTTTTAAAAAGCAAATTAATACATGATATGACCTTTCGATGAAAAATACACGAAAAATAAAATGAAACAAGAATAGAGGAAAAACATATGGTGGCGCAGAAACCATTTCCTTGTCACTTTCTGACGTTATCTGACGTTTGAAACTGCCGAAAAGTTGTCGGAGTTTCTGCCTCCATACATTTTTTTTTTTATTCAACATCTCCAGTTATGAAAGTATTTATTATTATTATTATTATTATTATTATTATTATTATTATATTATTATTACTTGCTAAGCTACAACCCTAGTTGGAAAAGCAAGATACTATAAGCCCAAGGGTTCCAATAGGGAAAATAGCCCATTGAGGAAAGGAAATAAGCAAATAAATAAACTACAAGAGAAGTACTTAACAACTAGAATAAAGTGTTTAAGAACAGTAACAACATTAGAATAATCTTTCATATGTAAACCATGAAAATTTTAACAAAACAAGAGGAAGATAGAATAGTGTGCCCGAGTGTGTAACTTCAAGCAAGATAACTCTAATCTAAGATAGTGGAAGACCATGTTACAGAGGCCATGTCACCAGCCAAGGCTAGAGAACAGTGGTTTGATTTTGGAGTGTACACATATAAAGTTGACTATTGGTCTCGTGTTCTGCGTATTAACGAGATTTCATTAGTTTCTTCTGAGTTGGTCTCGTAAACCTAATATGTCAATGATAAAGCTCCTCTTCGTATTTATGTTGCTTCATTGATTTATATAATTATAAATTTAAAACTCACCTGTCATTTACAATCGGTTAACAGCAAACTAATAAGTATTATACAATCACTTTTGAGCGTGGAGCATTGAGAGACAAGTAGACTTAAAGATATTTTGTTCGTCGTTCTTGCAAACCAATCTCATTGTAATTAAATGATATAGATTGAGCTGACCGGTAAAATTATGAATATTCTATTCAAAGAAAAATAAAAAAAGGTTTAAAAACTAAGCAGATGGTATCTCTCTCTCTCTCTCTCTCTCTCTCTCTCTCTCTCTCTCTCTCTCTCTCTCTCTCTCTCTCTCTTTTATCATCCTTCCCATCCAACGGAAAACCGGTTATCATAAAAGACGTTCTTGAAGGAGCCCCTTCCACTTGCAGCACGCTCAGACAAAGTATGCGCCTGGGATATTTGGTTTCTCTCAAGCCTAGAAGCCAGCGCAGGATAAACTGGAATTGCTAATTCATGAAGAATATTCTTTAACCCCGAAACGTATGATTGAGCAGTCAAAAGTGCACAGGTTAAAGAATTTATAGCTTTATCATCTATTACGTGCTAGAGGTTTCTAGTAAATATTTTTGAAATGAGGAAATGGTAACGTGAACAGTATAACTAATTTGTGATAATTTGTTATCATGCGTAATACACAGACACACACTCACACAGACACACATACATATATGTATATGTGTGTGAGTGTATGCATGTATGTGTGCCCCATGTGCGTATAGATGAATGTGTTTGTCCATTTGATATCATATTTTCGAGTCTTGGTACCTGGAGTCTGAAGGATGTTATTATTAATGCATACTATGCGTCTTTATTTCATTGCGTAAGATATTCCCTGGCCAGATCGGTTAGATCTTTACCTTTGTCTAAATGTAATGGATATTTCATCTGGCCTAATCTACAAAATGTACTAGGTTATTATTATGGCTAGCAAATATTTATATATATATATATATATATATATATATATATATATATATATATATATATATATATATGTGTGTGTATACACATTGTGTATGTGCGTTTGTGCGTTTAATCAATAAACATAATTCGTTTCTTGCCTCTGGAAGGAATAGCGAAACAGGAAAAAAGCCCTCTGTTTCTTAGATTTTTTTCGTACTCTAATCCACTACTCTGTCTAGGAGTTGGCCATTATTGCAGCAGCGGGTTGCCTTTACAAGCGGTAAAATACGTTGTACTGGGGTTACTAGGCCCCCCAGTCTACCAGTCCTCACAGTTACACCGTGTTTGCTGATGCCAACACATGGTGACAAGACTAGTTTATTTTGGACAATAAAATCATCAACTACATTAAGGATAGCCTTTTCTGGTGCGCTTGTAAGACGAGAATTACGGAAAAGACATTCATCATGTACTTCCCCACAGCAACTGTTCCTAACAAAGCACAAAAGATTTACTTCGTTCCCTATTCCTGTGGACTCCAACTGTAGTGAAAAATATTGACTCCTGTGAACCTTCACATTTTCAGCCATTGACATTATCTTCTTCTAGACAGTGTCGTTGTACAACGGTATTTTTCTTGATTTCTTTACTTGCCTTTCAACAAGCATGAGTTCCCGATTTTTCCCATTGCAGTTACTCCAGGTATAGAAAAGACAAAGCCTCCTTTTTTCTGTGACTATTAAATTCACTAAATTTTCTTTGAATAATTCCATAGATTTTTCTGATTATCGATCCTTCTTTCCCTCATTTCATCTTTCCTTCTCAGCTTTATTCACTCAGAGTCCAACGGTCCCATTCATCTTTATTTCATACTTCTTCATCCATAAATTACTTGAGAGAGAGAGAGAGAGAGAGAGAGAGAGAGAGAGAGAGAGAGGAGAGAGAGAGAGAGAGAGAGAGAGAGAGAGAATTTCTCTCATGGCCAGATAGTGACCCGACACTCTTGAGGGTCAAGTGGGTAGGGTTTTTGGCAATAGATGTGTTTGAGCCACGTTTTGTCCTAATATTTATCTAATATTGATGCCCAAATTATCCTGCGGATCCCTTGGAACATTCCACAGACACCTGTGAGCCAGCGGATCACACTTCAAGAAACATTGCACATATATACACACACGCACACACACACACACACACACACACACACACACACACACACATATATATATATATATATATATATATGTATGTATATATATAATCATACATATAAAATCATATATATACTATATATACATATATTTATATGTATATATATATATATATATATATATATATATATATATATATATATATATATATGTATGTATATATATATATATATATATATATATATATATATATATATATATATATATATATATATATATATATATAGTAGAACACGAGATTTTTTTTAATCTAACAATTTAATTTTCTCTTCTCTTGAGGTGCGCTATGCTCGGGAAACGTGCTGGCGTAAAACTTACTTTGTTCAGCATCTATCAGCAGGCTAATTATCCTTTCTTCTTCATATCTGATAAAACTCCGCCAGGCGCTTAAAGCACACAATTAAGATACAGATATGATACCTATACGTTCTTCTCTGGCATTGCTCTTTTTCCGTATGTTAAATTCTCGTCTATTATACCGACGTTTACGTTTCACACCTAAATGTATCTACATGCAAAATGACACCCAACATCTACATTACTTTTGTATTTTTATTAGACCTCATTACGAAGCATGTAATCATGCTTAGTGCGTAGAAAATTACTCACGCTACAGGTTCTTTGTAAGCTGCGGTTCCCCCACACCTCTCTCTTTGTTTTATCTCTTACATCGTATTTTGTTTGTTATCTTGGCGTGTCTAACTGTTAATGAGTAGATCTTAAGATAATATTTTACGGAAGAAACTTTGGATACTCATAGCATGATGATGAATCATATATTAGCAAGAAAATATTGCCTGCTGACTAATTATTATTTTGAGTTTTTGCTTTTCTTTTTCATTATGGCTGTGAATACTTGTAATAAAGCTGCATGGAGACGAAAATATCAGAAGAATTTTCACTGAAGGCATGAGGAGTTTTTCCTTGTTCCTGCTGTTAAACAATAGACCAGTTTTTATGAGGGTAATTACTACTAATAGTTTAGTAGAATTTTCTCTAAAACGAGAAATAATAGAATAAAATATTTTCACTTACGGCTATTCTTGGTTAAAGTTATTTGGTATACCTGATTTTATTTTTGTGTGTGTTAATAATTGCTGATAATAATTTTGTAATATTCTTGCTGCAGCAGGAGTTAACATAACTCAAAATATACGATAGTGTCATGTGATTTTGTAAATAAATATATCCCATTTTTTATCTTCCATGATGGCAATTATTACTCACAGTTAAGAAAAAACTTACACAAGAACTGAACAATTTCAAAATTCACAAGCGTTCTCAACGTTATTTTTTCCAGCATGAAGCTAAAAATACTGCATTTGCATTTTCCAAAAAAACTTTGCCACGCAACACATTTTTTTTCCGCTTTTTTTGTTAAAGCTTCTGTTACAGCGTGTTGCCGACCTGTTGATCTCCTTTATGCTTGTGTATGCGGCCCGCTGGGATTACTCTTTCGTAATCTCGGATCTTATGGGAAGCAACGCCATCAGATGTTGAGGTCGATGAAAGTGAGAGGGTAGGGGAGTGTGTGTGTGGGGGGGGGGGGGGCAGGGGGAAGATAAGATTAAAGGGTACGAAATACTTCGAAGGGAAAGAAATCTTCAAAGACTTGTCCACATTGATGTAAATTCTATAATACAACTAATAATGATGAGATTTTCGTTTGCTGTTTCATAGTTATCTAGTGATAATGATGATGAAAATAATAAGATTATCAAGAAAGTGTCTTGCTGATTTACCAGTAACATGTGAAACTATACTGAATTTCTCTTATTGAGATCTCATCAGTAGTGATTGCAAGTCTCATAAAACGATGGATAGTAAACAAAGTGCTGAAAAATAAAACAATTTACTATGCGAAACCTTGGAGCAATAAGCATTTTTGTACATTACTGTTATATTAACAGTAATTCAGATAACAACAAAACATACAATGATAATAATAGAATTATCGTTTTTCTTCGTAGTTATTTACTGTATATTCATGTTGATAATAATGATGGTTGAAATAATAACAGCAACAAGTAAATGTCTAGCAGCACTGACTTAATAATGATATGCGGAAACTACATTGAAATTTCTTTATATTTCATCAATAATGATTGTAATCTGAATAAAACCACGGAAAATAAAAAAGCAGAAAGAATTAAAACAAAATACATGTATGCGAAACCTTGGAATGATCAGCATTTTTGTACATTACTATTAAACAAACAGTAATTCAACTGACATAAAAATATACAATGACAATAAATCGGTACATGATTCAATGATAAAAACAAGATTATCTATACCGAAAAAATTAGGTTAGCGAAGCCTCATAGAATCAAAGACAGTAGTCACTGCAGTTGAATTTGACATCAGAACAAAGTCAAAGGTGGAAGAACCGAAGAAGCAATGGCCAGTGTTCATGTCACATAGAAGAACTCAAATAATTCAGCAATATACAAGCGAAACAAGACGAATGCTGAATAGGATAATATTTAATACATGGCCAAGGAGTGAAGATTACAGTATTCTCACTTCCGGAAAGCTCTGTCCACAGATTCCATCGATATGTTGTGGTAGCCTATTGGAAACGTTCCTGTTTCGTAGTCTGTTGGATGGGAGTTCGAACCCTGCTCAAGTTTCTAGTAGTGCCTGGAACCTCATCGTCCTTGTGAGCTAGAGATTGGGAATTCGAGAAAGTCTATAGATCTATCTGTTGAGTCATCAGCAGCCATTGCATCGCCGTCTCAGATCCTAGCTTAATGGAGAGGGTCTTGGGCACTGGTCATGTGAATTTATGGTCAGTCTATAGGGCATTGTTCTGTCCTTAGTCTCTGCCACTCATGAGGGACCTAAAACCTTTAAAACGTCCACATCTTTTCAGAAATTCCTTAACTAATTCGAATATGTAAAGTCATTCACGTTAGTTTGAGTAGCTGTTTCATAGCGGGTGTGCTCATAGGATCTATTTTTTATTTTCAAATGTTGGGCGGAACTATAGGCACTTTAATGTCATAGTTTAAGGTTTTGTTGATAATAAGACACACCATCGACTTTATATCCATATACATGCACATAAATGAATATATATTTATACATATATATATATATATATATATATATATATATATATATATACATACTATATATATATATATATATATATATATATATATATATATATATATATATATATATATATATATATTGTATATACACATACTATATATATAAATATATATATATATATATATATATATATATATATATATATATATATATATATATATATATATATATATATATATATATATATATATATATATATGGTAAAAGGGTTATCGTATGATTTAATCAAATAATGCTTTCTCATTTATCTCATTTTTTTATTGAATCTAGATTATTTTCATTTGTGAATTGTACCATTTTTTCTTCACTAATACAGAATAAATTATGGATGCTTGTTAGACATAGCTCCTTGTCTCGTTCCTTGACAATTTGTGCTCTTAAACATAATGAAAAGTAATGATGATGATTTATGTGATAGTTGTGGAAATTCATAGGCTTTCATAGGTAGTGCTCAAATTTTAGCTAAGTAAAGTTTCTAAACTTTCTACGCGCATAGGTTCAAGTATTTGTTTTTTTATTCTTCATGCCATCTTGACCAACGAGAAAATTTTACTCACGCAAATGCCCCATCAAAGTCAGCAATACACACTGATATTTCGGCTGTTTTCAATTATGAATAATGTTTTAATCCTTTCTATAACAAATTCCTTCCACTGGATCCATAGTTTAAGGAGCCATTGGTTCAACCATGTTTCATTCATGATTCTCTTGTATATTTCGACTACCAAATCTTGATTTGTGATTATTTACAACTACACTAAGATACTTCAATATTAAATTTATGTAGATAGTCTATGAAATGCGCTGAAACATGTGTGAAAGTGGTCCACCCTTTGTCCACTGAGGTAGGCAACAGATTATACATAGAGAGAGAGAGAGAGAGAGAGAGAGAGAGAGAGAGAGAGAGAGAGAGAGAGAGAGAGAGAGAGAGAGAGAACAGTGATATGTGATTAGTGGACTGAAATATACAATTGTCTAGTGGAAGGAGAGAGAGAGAGAGAGAGAGAGAGAGAGAGAGAGAGAGAGAGAGAGAGAGAGAGAGAGAGAGAGAGAGAGAGAGGTGGGGGACTTATTTTAATCACAAAACCCAATAGCCTTTAATTACCTAGACGAAGGCAATTTTCCAAACGTGGTGATTAGGAAGACAGCAAGATTAAGGGAGTTGAGATATTACTTCAACATACACTGAAATGAATAACTGTTTATCTGTTGACCTTTTTACAACGGTTTGTAATAAAAATTCGCTTTTAACCCTGAACTCATGATCACAGGTGATATGAAGTGCGTGTCGAACAGTATGATATAGAATTGAGTTTTAGTAGCAATATTTAAAATGATTGAATATTTTTTTTAAGTAAATAGAAATACAGTAGCAAGTAATCGGAAATCCTATTTACTCCCATAATTCATCAAAACCTTTTAGATTTAATCCAGTCAACGTTGAAATGGGTTCGCTAATTTCAAAATAAATGAAATATCCGCCATATAGCGGGAGTAAATAAAATTGCAGTGGTGATTACTGCTTTGGTAAATACTGACAGTTGTCTTTAATGTTGCGTACCAACAAGTCTTTGCTTGAGAAGTCAGATTGCATTTCACAGGGAGGAAATCGATCGGAATGAAAACAGTTGTACCAAAAAGTAATTCCAGAGACTGCTCCGTAATCAGGTAATAGCGTCTAGCAGGAACCCGTGCTTCTGACAGGCACATCATCTATTACTTTTTTTTCAGAAGTAACGTTGAGACCAGGTATTATCTGGAACCCCGGGTCGCTTGGTAATTGCCTCCATATCATCAGGTTGTTCATTCCCATAAATTCTGCTTTCGGAAGATAACGTAGCTCCCCAGAGAGGGTAAATGATGCGGGGAGAAATTGAAAACAGCGAATAAAGAGCCTGGAGACAATGAAAAAGAACGCCATGATGTTATAAAGTAAATTAAGTAAAAGTACTGGGGAAATGAAAAGAGTTATAAGGTATAAGGAATTACAACTTACATGTTTATCGGAATTCTGTTTTGAAAAGGATGCATAGGCAGACGGGGAAATATTCCAACTTACATCTCTATGAACACCATATTCATGGTGGGAAGTTACGTTTTATATTAAGAGAGAGAGAGAGAGAGAGAGAGAGAGAGAGAGAGAGAGAGAGAGAGAGAGAGAGAGAGAGAGAGAGAGAGAGAGAGAGAATGAAATACCTTATCTTCACTGTTATGTAAAATACAGTTTCTAAGACGGTT
>NC_090751.1:38641494-38646494 GCF_036898095.1 Palaemon carinicauda
CCTTAATATCATTAGTTAATAGTTTCGTAGCCCATGCCAGTCATGGCCTATAATATATATATATATATATATATATATATATATATATATATATATATATATATATATATATATATATATATATATATATATATATATGGCGATGGTGGGAGATTTTTGTCTGATCGCTCACGGCAAATCAGCCTTGTATGGGTGGCCCTGACTAGTGCAATTTTGCTGATCATGGCGATACGCAAAGCCTTTCACCACACTTTTGTATCAGACATCGATGTACTTTACTTTAACTTAAATTGGAATTTCAAATCCTCCATCTTCTGGCATAGGCAATCTAGTTTTCGGTTTGTCTTTGACTCAGATATCCTTCAAATATACGTAGGTGAATATCTTATTTGCGTCATGCTCTTCTCTCATAATTCATTCCAAATGTCTGACGCACCTTTGTTTCGATCTTCGTTCTGCCCGTGCTTTGGCCTTGAGCATTCTCAACATGAAATAACAGAGATCCTGGGATGTTCCAGCATACGTGATAGTCATTCTTTATTTATCTCCTCTGTTCTTGCTGTGGACATCTTCGGTAAATGGATTATCGCTGGATATTTATGGTTAGTCTTCCAAGGCATGCGACATCGTCTGCATTTAGATGAATTGCGAAAGAGTTAATGGCATCGGTAATAATCCATATCCCGTTTCCTCGGGGAATCATTCGCCGTTGCGACGTTTCTATGACTGGAAGCAAGTCCTTGAACTGGCGGGTCAGTGAAAAAAAAAAATCGAGGAGCCTCATGCATATTTAGCAAGTAGGATATTTTATAGTTGATATTAAAATAATCTATTTCAATTTACTCTTTTGCATAGCGAAATATTTTATTCTAGTTTATCTCCAACTTTTTCTTAAATGTGCACAAACAGTTAGGAGTTTGCCATCATGCTTCAAGAGAATTGATTGCCAGAACATTGATATTGCTTTCAACACCACGTTTTCTATTTCTGTAAATTCACATTTACCTATAGTCCATTTCTTTTAGCGATGCATATTTGCATCGACTCACAGCGGTGCCCTTTTAGCTCGGATAAGTTTCCTGATCGCTGATTGGTTGGAATTATCTCGTCCAACCAATCAGCGTTCCGGAAACTTTTCCGAGCTAAAAGGGCACCGCTGCGAGTCGGTGCAAATATGCATCGCTAAAAGAAATGGACTATAGGTATATAGTCATTTAGGGAGAATAATCATTAGAATTAATTAAATTATAAAAGATCGTGCACATAAAGTCATTTACCAAGATCATAGAAGGAATTCACATCTGAAGATGTGAAAATTTTAGCATTTTCAACTAAGATATAGTTGTCAGACTTACTGAAATAATATCAGTGAAAGGCTAGGTATATTCTCGAATGTCAAACTTCCTTTAAACCGATGCTTTTTCTATTTTCCCTCACCTCCTTCTCCCAAAGGAACACTACAGTAGATAGTTATCACCAGCTTATTATATCCCTCTTTGTACAAGGTCAATCCACTTCACAACACTTTAATCTTTGCACATATTCTGACCTGTCCAATATTTGTCATTATTTTTCTTTATAAATCTCTGTCGCACAGCCCCTCCCCTAGTCTAAATATGCTGGGGAAACTATTGATTACAACCGCTTTAACTTCTATTTTTATTTTCATAGCATTTAAAGAGTCATTTTTTTTTGTTTCATAAAGAGTCTCTCTCTCTCCCCGTTTTCCTTTCTCTCTTTCTCTCTCTCATATATATAATGTATGTGCACGTTTATAGAATATATACATACTTACATACATATATATATATATATATATATATATATATATATATATATATATATATATATATATATGTATATACACGTGAATGCATATCATATATATATATATATATATATATATATATATATATATATATATGTATATATATATATTTATATATATACATATATATACATATATGTATATATATATATATATATATATATATATATATATATATATATATATATATATATATATATATATATATATATATATATATATATATATTTAAACACTGTATAGATAGCTAGATAGACAGAAAAATAGATATATAGACATACATATAATGAACATGCATGTAGGTCGAATTGGGCGTGGTCCACTGGACGAGACACGTGAGATAAACAATGAAGTTATAGGGTTGCATTTGAACGTGGGCGCTCGGACAAAAAATATGAAAATGGTTATTTCAAGAAGAACTCTAACAAGAATTTCCGAGAACTCATTAAGGCACGTTTCTCTCGTGACCCTTTTTAGCTTGATAATTTAGAAAAGGCCTTTGAGTGTTAAGTTTCGAGTGCGGTGTGCCTTATTAAGAGTATTTTCTGTGGATTATTTGCTTTATAGGAGCTGTATTAGAACGGAGTCTAAATTTCTTGCTTTAGAAAGTCCACCTATAATCGTGGACTTTTCATTTCACTAATTATGGAAAACATTTTGGAAACAAAATATATGGATGGCGTGCATTGAGGAATCAAACCTGGAATCTCATTATAATACGATTTTAAATCAATTCGAAATTATGTATTATGAAAATATCGTGAAAATGGAGGTAATTGATAGCGAAATATTTAAAATGATTTGAGAGAGAGAGAGAGAGAGAGAGAGAGAGAGAGAGAGAGAGAGAGAGAGAGAGAGAGAGAGAGAGAGAGAGAGTATGTGTATGGAAATAGCAAATATCGACGTTCCCTTTCGCCGCCCCCTCGCTCAACAAACAATCCTCGACAGCCACAATCTACTCACTGGCAGCCACATGCTTCCATACATAAACTTCTCTTCATTCGACATAGGGTGTAACTATAATAGCCTAAATAAGTGTTATTCGTGGCTCCTGATGAGGTATGGGGGTTTCCCTCAATGGGTGGTGATGGGGTATGGTATTTCGGCAGGGGTTAGAAGGAGGCCCTGGGAGGCTAGATGCCAGGAGGGCCGGGGTAGGAGCGATGAGGTTGTGAGGCCAATATATGCTCTGGAAGGAGATTTAAACTCCCCTCGAGTCCCATAATAGACGGTGGAAATTGGATTCGAAACGGATTGGCGACGCGCCTGAAATAATGCCTATTCAATCTTCGTCGACCCTCTCTTTAGTCTTTATGATGATTTAATTGTTGCTCTCATACGCAACATCCATCCTCCGCTCTCTTAGACTCTCTGGCCCCACCCCCATAACACTCCTTCCCTTCTTTGCTGGTTCCTTTTCTTCCTTATCTGGTACCCCATTTTCTGGACCCCATCTTTAATCACGGGCCTGCTTGCGTGTGTCGTTAACGCCAGGAATGGGGTGGAAGTGATTGGTTTGACGGGGTAGGGATGGGGGAAGAAGGCAGGAGGTAAAATTCCCTTCCCAATTATTCTTTTTCTGATGGCTGTAACTACGACAATTAAACACAACAGAAACCTACGATAGCTGTCTTCTCTCTCATAGTGGAAAAATCAGTCGCAGAAATACTTTCGTACATACATTAGTCTATATAAAAGGTGCGCATAAATGCATTTAGTTAACCAGAAAATCCTGTAGATGGGCAAGCAAATGCTACTATTTAGCCCAAGTCAATTAAAAAAGTAATGGCTAAGATTACATTGCAGCTAAATTGGTCAACAATAGATCAGTAATAATCATTGATTCTTTGAAAAAAAATGTGATATAATTTAAAGTGGCCTGTGTTATTTTCCTTGAATTGTTTAGACCTTTTGCTTTCCTCGCTCATGTCATTTTGTGAAGTTATTAATTTGATAGGTACTTTTGTGTATATCTATCCCTCCCTTAACATTGTGTTTTTATTTATTGTGTATGATAAAGCATCGAGCTGAGAATTAAAAAGGAGTTATATGAACAGCCATGTGGGGCTAACTAACTTTGAGGTATTGTGTTTGGGAGGATCTATTTAGATAAGAACCATGAGGTTTCTCAAATAATGCGGGTTAATATCTAAACATAATGGAACAGGAATGAAAAGGATTGTTTTTTTTTGTCTCAATTAATGACATTTAGGATAAGAAAGGAAATTTTATTATCAGAACTGAATTGTATATCAAAAATTTGTTACGGGTATTAGAGGGAAACCAGAAGGAACGTTTGTTAATGAACGCAGCTATGTGTATTATATAATAACACAAACCTCAGGAAAGTTCAAATACAAAATAATTACCCAGGGTATTTCAAACGACAATTATATTGTGGTCTTTTATTTACTGTTTACAGTAAATGAAAAATGACTTATGCACAATTACTATTACAATAATTTGTATACATTAGTTTTCGTATCTTCATGACGGTCAATATAAATGTTTTTATTGATGGTTATTAACTATTGTCTTACTGTCTTTTATCTTTGTAAATTTTCACTGAGCTCCCCTAGTCATTCTGAGTGTTGTGTATTGATACTTATATGTGGTAACCAGCCATTGCCGGAGATATCTTTTAATTACCCTCTCTAGCATATCTGACTTTCTTTTTCTTCAAATGTCCCAGTAAGGGACTAGCATTCAAGAAGTATTTTTCAAGGGAAGTACGTCAGTAATTCAAATTTGACTATAACAATTATTCATAAATGGAAAACTATAGAATATTAAGATAAAGATCGAATTGCAATATTTGATTATGGAATGTCGAGAGGCTGTCAGTTTGTCAGTGAAAATTATTGTTTTCGTAATGCTTGATCTGGAATAATTTTTATTTTGGCTTTATGTGTTATACTTCTACACTACTACTAATGATACATGGTTTTATATCACAAATCAGCTGGGCATTGTTAAGTAAAGCTCTCATCTTTATCAGTGAAACTGAAGTATGAATAATCAATACAGTGTAAAGTTTCCAAAGAAAGTGCTCTATACGATGCTTGAAGTTTCTGTTATGCACATAAGATTTGCTTTTATGCCTATTTGAACTAAAGCGCATCTAAAGCACAGGCAAATCGTTTGAAATTAAAAGTAATTTTATATAAACGTA
>NC_090751.1:38651494-38653994 GCF_036898095.1 Palaemon carinicauda
ATTCCCACGTATCTGTAATGTATTTTGATAATATACTTAGTCATTCACAGTGTTGCTATTTATTACAATATAACTGAAATCTCCTTGCAATTTCAGTATTATTGTAATGAATAAATGGTTATCAGAAATAATATTCATAAAGTGTCTCTGTCCATAGGGTTAATCCCATTTTGTATTATTATTATTATTTGTATTATTATTATTATTATTATTACAAGGCAAGCTATAACCCAAGTTGGAAAAGCAAAATGCTATAAGCCCAAGGGCTCCAATAGGCAAAAAGACCCCAGTGAGGAAAAGAAACAAGGAAATAAATAAACCACAAGAGAAGTAATAAACAATAAGTATATCATATCTTAAGAACAGTAACAACATTAAATTAGATCTTACATATATAAACTATGAAAACTTCGAAAAACCAGAGGAAGAGAAATAAGATAGAACAAGGTGCCCAAGTGTACCCTCAAGCAAGATAATTCTAATCCAAGACAGTGGAAGGCCGTGGTACAAAGGCTAAGGGTCTACCCAAGGCTAGGGAACAGTGGTTTGATTTTGGAGTGTCCGTCTAGAAGAGCCGCTTATCATAGCTAAAGAGTCTCTTCTATCATTACGAAGAACAAAGTAGCCACTAAACAATTGCAGTGCAGTAGATAACCCCTTGAGCGAAGAAGAACTTTTTGGTAATCTGTGTTGTCAGGTGTATAAGAACAAAGGAGAATGTGGAAAGAATAGGCCAGACTATTTGGTGTACGTGTAGGCAAAGACAAAATGAGCCGCAACGAGAGAGAGAGAGAGAGAGAGAGAG
Organism: Palaemon carinicauda; assembly: GCF_036898095.1. Taxonomy (NCBI): domain Eukaryota; kingdom Metazoa; phylum Arthropoda; class Malacostraca; order Decapoda; family Palaemonidae; genus Palaemon; species Palaemon carinicauda. The sequence continues at coordinate 38,652,300 of NC_090751.1, forward strand.
AGAGAGAGAGAGAGAGAGAGAGAGAGAGAGAGAGAGAGAGATAGATTCAATGTGGTACTTACTGTCCGAGTCAAAGGACACAATAACTCTCTAGCGGTAGTTTCTCAACGGGTGGCTGGTGCCCTGGCCAACCTACTGCTACAGAAAGGAAAATAATGGAATAAGCTAAATTCCGTGTGTTGTACATTCACTTAAATACTGAATCATTAAGAGATGGATATGTTAGTGGCATTTAAAGTTGTACTTAATCCTAAGAAAATACATATCGAATAGCTTCAAGCAGAGGAAACGGAGAACATTTCTGTCTGTCAATAGAAAAGCTCATAATCTTTCTAATAAATATGGAGGTAGCTATAATGTTCATGTGTTTAAATAAATTAGTATTAATATCGTTTGACTAGATATTCGATTATAGATAACGAAGTATTCAGAAAATGTTTGTACGATAATTATAAGAACAGTACTTAAAATTTCTGGAATATTTTATTAGCGATTAAGGGCCTCATGTTCTCTGGTACTTAGATAACTACATGAAGATATAATAAACATTTTCTCTTTATTCCGTAATAACATCGGAAAAGACCTGATGTATGGATGTTCTTACGATAATTACTGACAAAATAACATGATATGATCTAGGAAATGTCTATCTAGTTATATACGAATTGAGATATCCATAGCATAAATAATACCTTAGAAATATGATAATCCTTCTTTCTATTGGATATCAACATAAAAAAATGTTCTAGAGTAGCCGTAGCCGTAGGAGGGCGGCACTATCAAAGACATGGCGGATGCTCGAACACGCCTTCCTTTAATTAAGGTTAGCAGGTAAAGAAAACCATCAAACTTTATTAAGGGAGCGCCAAGTACAGATTTATTTTGCACTTTTAGACCTTCATCCACTTTCATTACCCACTCTATGAAAAGTTGGGACAGAAGAATGACCTAACTCATTATACTCTACAGCAAGGATTCCCAACGTTTTTGTTCTTCTGTACCCTTTAGGCATTTCTAGAATTGAGGATGAAATAAAAAAAAAACAGTGAAATGGGTATTATGAAATCATTTTATTATTCATTCTCATTGCAAATTACCTCGTATTGAGCCAACCCGTTGAGAACGTAGAGATTTATTGGGTCCTCTGACTACCAGATAGTATTACATTGACTTTCTCTCTGGTTATGGCTCCCTTTTCCTTTGCTTACACATACGCCTGGCAGTCTGGCTTATTCTTTACACATTTTTCTCTTTCCTCTTACATCTGTCAACACATAAGATGATCGAATAATTCTTCTTCGTTCAAGGTGTTAACTTCTGCACTGTAATTGTTCAGTGGCTACTTACCTCTTTGTAAGGATAGAAGAGACTCTTTAGCTATGGTAAGAAGTTCTTTTAGGAGAAGGGCACTGCAAAATCAAAACCATTCTATTCTATTCTTGGGTAGCGCCATGGCATCTGTACCATGGTCTTCCACTGTCTAGGGTTAGAGTTCTCCTGCTTGAGGGTGCACTCATGCACACTATTCTGTATTTCCTTAGTACCTTTTCTCACTGGGATATTTTCCCCATGATTGAGCCCTTTGGATTATAGCATCCTGCTTTTCCATCTATGGTTGTGACTTAGCAAGTATTAATAATAATAATAATAATAATAATAATAATAATAATAATAATAATAATAATAATAATAATG
>NC_090751.1:38658994-38661494 GCF_036898095.1 Palaemon carinicauda
CTCGGAGAATGTTAGAAAGAGAGAAAGATGATATGAAAACAATAAAAAAGAAGAAATATCTCATGACATAAAGTTCGTTCACTAAAGTAGCAGTCTGATGTTAATAGCCAAAAAAAAAAAAAAAAAAAAAAAAAAAAAAAAAAAAAAAAAAAAAAAAAATCATAATGAAGTGGAATGATGATTCCCGTGATATGAATAGAGCTTATTATAAAAGCATCACTCTGCCGGCCTACATTTGCATCGACCAACATAATCAAGGCTTTCCTATAATGAATAGTTCAATTTATTTTGAAATATGACTGCCTTGCAGCGTTTGTATGTAAGATGAAATATCATGGCTTGTTAATGGTATTAAAAGTTTGTGATGAAAAACAAAGAATAATTTAAGTACCATGTCATCATTCCTGTTAATATTTGTTGATATTATACTCGTATGAATAAAGCCTGATTTAATCAAATTAATGTTATCATGCTTGCACAAGAGAAAAATAAAAGCATTATAAACCATATTAATAAGCAACCAAAATGACAGGCTGAAAATATAACACTGTTCTCCTGACTTGGTCCGAGACTAGCATCCCGGGAGGAGCATCTTGTAAACAAGGTAAAGGTTGGCCAGGGGCATCACGATAAGGAAGAGGAAGAAGAGGCAGAAGAGAAGAGAAGTAAAATGGCAAAAGTGCATTAGATGAAGCTGAAATGTGTCCTCGGTGAACGTTAGAGGATGCCTGGCGTCAGGTCTCCCACGACACTAATACGTACTAAAATAGTGTCTCGAGTTGTAAAGAGAATGTTTTGTGATACCGTTTCACGTAAACGTCGTTCATGGTCATTCCTCCATTATACTTCGAGCTTGTGCTGAAGTCTGCCATGGAAAGCGTTGTCTGCCTTGTATTAGATATCCTTTATAATGAAAACATGTAAGATGCAAAATCTTTAACCCTGTTTTAAGGTAAGTTTAGAATATTTGAAATTGGTTATGCACAGAACTTTGAGCTTTAAAGAGATGTAAATTTGAACATATCTACAAAAGTAAATATGTCCATCTGTTTTTTAAAGCAGCGTAAATGTTTGTTTACCGGGTACTTATCATGCTAACTCTTTGATATTGAAATCAGACACTAAATACTTATTAGAGCCCGAATGATATTAAATTATATCATCATAATCGATGGATATTTTATATTTCCTAATTCCGTTAGTGGATATGAGCGGCGAACCACATAATTTTCATGAAAGTCTAGGAAATGATGAAGGGAAGATAACCTCAAGAAATTAAAAGCCGGAAAAAATTTCCATCGACCATTGCAGTTTCACCATTTGATTAATCTGCAGATTAATTAAGACGTGGGGAGAGAGAGAGAGAGAGAGAGAGAGAGAGAGAGAGAGAGAGAGAGAGAGAGAGAGAGAGAGAGAGAGAGAGATATCAATACGTAGGAATCATTATCGATATATATATATATATATATATATATATATATATATATATATATATATATATATATATATATATATCTATATATATCTATCTATATATATATATATATATATATATATATATATATATATATATATATATATATGTATATATATATATATATATATATATATATATATATATATATATATATATATATATATATGTGTGTGTATATATATATATATATATATATATATATATATATATATATATATATATATATATATATAATTTATATATATGCATTTATGTATATACGTAGTTAGGCTTGACCCTAATAAAGGGGGCTTTAGTTATTACCCTGTTCACTGTTTAACCCATGACGAACTTTTGTAAAAAATATCACTGCATTCGATGCTTCGAGTGCATTTGTAGAAGGGTCATATACAGCATTTCAACTCATTTCCTCTTATAGAGAGGCACTTGCCCTTAATGTATATCTATAATGTAACTATCCTTTATATCTTGCACGAGTCCTAAAATACAACTGACTCAGTCTAGTATAGCAGACTAGATACTTTTTTCTCATACTTTGTTTGTAATAGATACACTAATACCTACTACAAATTAATTATGTATACACAGTTGACTCCACACCAGCTGAATAATATTTCGATTAACTGTATCATAAGTTCTTATTCGGTTTATTTGTGCTGTTGATACCTATTCTATTCTTACTCTGTTTAAGAATGTTACTTCTCATATCGGTTGCTCTGTTATCTGTGGGATTTATGAAGGTAAATTGGTAAAACGATATATTGAAATCTTTGCCTCTCCATACATATAGTACTTTACATTTGTTCAGGTAATCGATAACTCGATCACCATGTAATGCAGTTTCTTTTTGGAAGTCTCATTAACTTATGACGTGTTTCCTGTTTCAAGACAGTTTAGTTCTCTTTACATCCAAAACAGAACTTTTAAAGGTACGCCCACATTTGTATCAATTCTTACCGTTGGCATCTTAAATGTCAGCTCCCATTAGCCATTATTTTTTTTCATTATTAATTTCCCTTCATT
>NC_090751.1:38666494-38674715 GCF_036898095.1 Palaemon carinicauda
TTGTATGTAGAGAGGGAAAGCAGCAATAAAGAGGAAGAACAATATTTTATTAAAGTTCTTGATAAAAACGTTTAAACTCAAGTAAAGCTGATGCAATATAAGAATAAAAACCTTTATCCAAGAAGCGAGGGCTTAAGAATAATAGACGTTGGAAGACAGCCCTTGATGGCTGATATCAGGATGACAAAGAAGTGGAGGAACTTGGTATTTAAGGAAAATTACTAAAATAAAGCCTGAGAAAAGAAAACTTTTGGTGAACACTAAAACTTTATTACTGACATCATCGTCGATTACTTAGAAAAAAAGTGTGACGTAGGGCTTAGTTGCTTAAATATATTATCTTGTTTGGGAAAGTTTTTACTTTGTTAAGTAGCAGAGCAAAGAAAGATAGGGGTCAATAGTTATGAGGAGTTTGTGAATGCAATCAAATGTTTTTAGGAGCCTGAAGTTAGTAAAATTAGTTGCGAAATGGTCCTGCATAATCATCATTACCATCACCCAACACCATAATTCCTACAAATACTATTATTATTATTATTATACCTGGAAGACCGATATGAATTAATCAGTCGGAAGTTTAATCGTTTATTATTATTATTATTATTATTATTATTATTATTATTATTATTATTATTACTTGCTAAGATACAACCCTAGATGGAAAAGCAGAATGCTATAAGCCCAGGGGTCTCAACAGGGAAAATAGCCCAGTGAGGAAAGGAGAGAAGGAAAAATTAAATATTTTAAGAAGAGTAACAACATTAAAATAAATATTTCCTATATAAACTATAAAAACTTTAACAAAACAAGAGGTAGGGAAATCAGATAGAATAGTGTGCCTGAGTGTACCCTTAAGCAAGAGAATTCTAATACAAGACAGTGGAAGACCATGGTACAGAGGCTATGGCACTACCCAAGACTAGAGAACAATGGTTTGATTTTTGAGTGTCCTTCTCCTAGAAGAGCTGCTTACCATAGCTAAAGAGTCTCTTCTACCCTTAAAGGTTTGATTCATGTTAGAACAATAGGAGGCATATAACATAAGCTTCTTTTCATACAATAGGTTTTGAATAATCTGGCACACATCAATCTGAAAAAAAATACAGTGATTGTAGTACTGGTATGAGGAGTATGTCAAATCTTGTCCTAATTAATGGGGGCTTGAACTCTGAATTATTAAACTTTGCCCTCCTTTGCTTGTAGAAAGATGAAAGGCCCCGGTATAAATTATTTTCATTACGTAAGCATATTCGCATGTATTTTTACTAGAGATGTTATTAAAGGCAATTCAATTAGAGTTTTGTATATAATGTAACAAATAAGCTTGTTTTCTTTATATGATAAATACCCTAATAGTTATTAGCCTTGATTGCCGAAAACAAAAATTATTTTATATTTCATATTCGATATGTTATTATTAGTTATTAGTGTGATGAGAACATTTAACCTAATAAAGGGTATTTTATGATACTGATAAGGTAAAATTGTTTATGAATAATTCTGGCAACCTCAAGAGTATTTAGTCTGCAATAGCATTGCTAGAAAAAAAATTAAATCAATAATGTCTTCATTATATACATTGTTACCAATTATAATACCATTATTTTGGCTCTTTCCAACAATAGATAAAATGCTCTTTTTAACATGATAAAAATTGACATAATTGTAGTTGGCTTGAATATCATTAGTATTGAAATGTCTTGTTTTCACATATGAAGAAGATTTAGGCCTAACCTACTTAATGACTAAGAATTATTTTTATGTATATATATAAGCTAAATAGTGACTGTAATTTGCTTCCGTGAATTTTCTTAACTAAGAAAGTCATTCTTTCTTCTTTGTTATAAAAAGAGCTAGATATGCCTAGCTTAAGACGCTAAGAAAATAAACCCATTTAAAGGTTCAAAGGCAGCTCTTGAATGGCAGAGGCAATGGACAGTGACATTGCCCTTTCAAGCAGGACAACCAATGCGCAAGGACTGACTACTGTATATATATATATGATCAGCGCCCAAGCTCTCTCTCTGCCCAAGCTAGGACCGAGGGCCAAGCAATGGGTGCTGATGACTCAGGAGATAGACTTTAGGCTCCCCCAAACCCTCCATCCTCAGCTCATAAGGATGGTGAGGTTACAGCGACCAGAGAAGCTAACGACTTTGAGCAAGACTCGAACCCCAGTCTGGTGTTCACCAGTCAGGAACGTTACCACATCGGCCACTACAACAATGAAGTCGTTTTTCCGAAAGATATCGTCCCTTTCACTTTCAATATTAGGAAGTTAAAGTGTCGCATACGGATACTCCCATCGTAATGTATGCGTAATGCGCAGAATAGATCAAATCTGTTTAATATTTCCAATGTGACTTGAAATTTCACAAACGACAGACGAGTGATATTTATTGTAAGTATTATTCTACTTTGATAAGACTGAGTCAATCTTTACGCGTGAAATAGAGATAATTTCTGAATATTCAACTATACGTACTTACTGAGAGACCCTTCCTTATCAAGGTTTATTTCGATTTCTATTCAATCCCATTAAGGAAAAATCATTAAAACTACTGATTAAGAGGAAAGCGGATTAAGTAAGAAATGTCCGTCGCTATTAAAACAAAACAATAAAACGTTGTCTTTCGATCTCTCCCTCCCAGAGTCGTTGTTTATCTTGCTTTAAAGGTGAACTCGTGTAACCAGCCCAGCTTATTTTAATCTATTTTGCCTTTTGCCTTTCTCGTCATTGCTATGCCATGTCAACATTGATAGAATTCTTGACAAAAACGGAAAAAAAAACTAGTCTAGATCCTTTAGTGATATCGTTATTACTAACGTCAGTTTTATTCTTAGTAGTAAAGGAATGTTTAAAAAAAAACACTCATCATCTGTTAGCAAGCATTGGTCGTTCGAGCTTCGAGGTAGTTAATCAGCGTTAGTCAGTGCATAAATTAGTGACAAACATGATTATATCCGGGGAAAGGCATTGGGGTCAGTAACCTTACGTCATAGATAAGTGTTGAAATTTAAAATAAGGGATAAATTTCACAGTTGGATATACACTATATATATATATATATATATATATATATATATATATATATATATATATATATATATATATATACATATATATATATATATATATATATATATATATATATATAATATTTATGTAAATAAAAATGTATATATATATACAGTATATATATATATATATATATATATATATATATATATATATATATATATATATATATATATATATATATATATATGTATATATATATATATATATATATATATATATATATATATATATATATATACATATATATATATATATATATATATATATATATATATATATATATATATATATATATATATATACTGTGTATGTGTGCGCGCCCATGAGTGTGTACCATGAAGAGAAAGAGGAAAGAAAATTGGAAAATGGAGCCGAGAGAGACTACCAGCCAATCAGAGAAGTCGGGTATATCCCCATCGTAATCTAGCCTGAAATAACCAATATTTATGGCGAACAATATCAGATATTGCATAGGGCAAAACCGTCTCCGTGCGGACCAATACAAGGCGAAACTAGTTCATAGGAAGGCCCCAAGAATTTCATACCAACACTTCTCTATCGAGTTACTCCACTTGCATATTGAGATGCTGCTTACACGACTTGGCAGTTGACCTAGCTGAGGGCGCGTGCCTGCGTTCAGGGCCTGCATGAAGTGCATGATTACCCAGGGGGGTAAAGAGCGGTTCGTCTAAGGAAGGAAAGGGAAGGGAGGGAGTTTTTAGTCGAGGGAGGAAGTAATAAAGTTAAACAGGGAGAAGCAAATAGAGTATTCAAGACAGTTAATCTCTGGTGGATAACAAGACTTTGGCGAAGTGGGGTAATAGGAAATTCGAATATGGATGACGTTATCGTGATTTTTTTTCAAATACCAAAACGAACAATATAGAAATAAAAAAAATTTTCATGTGCTAATATCGTGTGTATATATATATATATATATATATATATATATATATATATATATATATATATATATATATATATATATACAACAATGAAAATAACAAATGCCTCCATTTGTAGTCCACTACAAGACAATGGCCTCAGACATGTCCTTATTCAACTCTGGGGTTTGACCAGTTTTCATCACCTGGCTGGCCACAGCGGATTGGTGATGGTGGGACACTTTTGTCTGATCACTCACAGCAAACTAACCCAGTAATGGTGAACTGTTAGCCTACAGCTTTGTGGATCATGGCGATACACAAATTTTCACCGTGTTAGTTAAGGTATCCCCAATACATGCTGTATATATATATATATATATATATATATATATATATATATATATATATATATATATATATATATATATATATATATATATATATATAGATAGATAGATAGATAGATACATCTCTCTCTCTCTCTCTCTCTATCTCTCTCTCTCTCTCTCTCTCTCTCTCTCTCTCTTTATATATATATATATATATATATATATATATATATATATATATATATATATATATATATATATATATGTGTGTGTGTGTGTGTGTGAGGAAATAACAGTAAAAAAAACTACTGTAAACGAAGAGTGTTCACTTATCTGTTTAAAAATTAAACTCCTTGCATAATTATAAAAAAAAGAAGTTCAAAAAGAATATTTGTAGTCTAAGATATGAAAGAAAAAACACTACCAAGCAAATGCTAGCGAATACACACAGTAGTTTGCCACCCTAACCAAACCCGACGCAGAGCAGGTGTGTTTTGCTCCCTTGATGAGGTTAAAAGAAAAAAAAGAGACCCAGATAAAAAAGGTGAGAAAAAGTTAGTGTGATGGTAGGAAGGCCGGGAGGGATAAGGAAAGGGGTGTAAAAGTGAATGAGTATCAGTTTGGAAAGAGCGCTCATTTTTAAAGGTATCTGTATAATGTTATAGGCTGGATGGCTGGTGGCATGGATATAACCGAAGATTGGTCCGGGTTGGCACTAGATGATACTGACTATGCGGGAGTGAGAGTAAAGAAGAAGGGGAGGATCGTGGAGGTGATGAGCTAGAGGAAGAGGAGAGGCTTATGAGGACAGAGATGAGAAACTGGGAAAGCGATAGAAAAGCCAAACTCTACATTACTTTTAACCTTTCCTTCTATATTATTTGGTTTCTAGTTCATTTCTTTTTTTTTCATTATGCAGATATCATCTCATTGCTAATCCTATTAAATTCTGATATACAATAACGACAAATGCATGCGTTTCTAGCTCACTGCAGGACAAAGGGCTCAGACATGACCATTCATTTATGGGGTTTCGCCAGTTTTCATCACCACGCGGGCCAGTGTAGATTGGTGATGGTGGGAGATTTTCATCTGATCGTTGACAGCAAACCAGCTTAGTATTGGTGAGCGTGACTAGTACAGCTTTGCTGATCATGGCGATACACAAACCCTTTCACCACGTTAAGATATTCCCACTCAGAAAGGCATACAGATATTATCTCAATATTAATTTTATTAAATTCTGATATACAGTTAGTCCTTAATTATCACTGTTTACAATTCCTAAGGACAAAAATTTGTTTGGGAAGAAACAAGCTAATTTCTATGGCTTAAACAAGATAAAAACCCTCTAGCATTGACTGGTCGTTCATCTTTAAAACTAACTTATCATGTCTACTTCTGCGCGTGCAACTTTAATTTGCAATTAATAATTCACTGAATTCTGCATTAGGTCCCACAGCCATTCCGTCCAACGAAAATTAATAATCGCAAATACTGATGATATATTGGAAGGAAGAGATATATATAAGAGAAAAGGTCAAGTCCCAAGATTAAAGGTCAAATCTCATGAGAAAAGGTCAAGTCTAGCTCAGTATTTCTTAATTTCTTGATTGGATTATTTGATTTCTCTTAGTTTAGTTGAGATCTTTCCCATTCCAATTTTCTTATATATCTACTTCCTTTTGCCTCCCATTAATAACCATTATTCTTACTTCCTTTTGGTTTTCATTATTAACCATTTTTCTTGCTTCCTTTTGCCTTTCATTATTAACCATCATTCCTAATTCAATTTGCCTTTCATTATTAACCATTATTCTTACTTCGTTTAACCTCTTATATGTTAACCATTTTCTTTACATAACGACTCTTCTGCTGAATGGTATGTCGAAAGGGCGATTCTAACCTTCAAACAAGACAAGAGTTTTTTTACGCGTCATATTAATGAGTTTTGAGGACCCTTCAACAATTGGGTTATCAATTATTCCAGTATAATGGCGCGTTGAGTCAGGCTAGCGAAGGGTAAGTGATAAATGGCCCCTTATTAAAACTCTCCTGTTAAACAGCGTCATGCAAACAAACGTAGTCATTGGGAAATTTAGAGGCTTAAACACTAAATTGCGGTGCGAATTGGGGCTCCGTTAATCATTAAAGGATTAATAATCGTTGCTATATTTTAATTTGAAAATTATCATTATAATTCTTTTTTTTTTTTTTTTTTTTTTTTTTTTTTTTGTCATGAAAATTCCATAAACAATGTTTTGGTAAATCATTCAACCATTGTATAGTATCTCAGAACTGCAATTTTTGTGTAAATATTCTATTTGAAATGATTGTCCTATTGTTCAATATATTTTTCTTAATAAGACCTAGTTATCTATTCAATTTTAATGCGTAACAACAAGCATACATTATAGATATAGGTTATTGTTTGGAATTACAGTTGTCATACATGTCATATATGTACACAACACATAAAACTAATAAGAAAACAAGGAACTTCGAAAGTAATTAAAGAGAATTTGGAAATAGATTCCATTAATGGAGTCCATAAAATTCTTCGTTTAATTTTCCCCCGACTTGTGCCCTCATTAATTATTCGGTCTTACAGCTAAAGTCTTGTGTGACCCATTTCTTGGAAATAAAACGAATTGCGCGAAGTGGAGAAGTATTTGACGGCGATCATCTCCTTCGCTTGATTATACTGCGAACATAAAAGAAAAAATATTCCCATCTTATTTCAGCCATAGGCTCTCCTCCCCTACTTGTACGTATATGATTTCATTTTTGTTTATACATGTGTCTCCTGCTGTTTGTTTACCTGGAATTTTAATTCTTACTATACTTTTTATCGATTGTATGTGTCCATGCTGGCTACTTGTAAGTCCGTGACATAAAAAGTTTTTTTTTTTTTATCTAACCTAGGAATAATTTCATTCGAAAAGGTGGTAAAAATATTGCTATAAGAGTCTTTGACCCTAGTAACCCAGCATAAATATGCCATCCTTTTTTAATATAGCATCCTATGGGATACCATTTACTGCATAATCATCATTACCATCACCCAACACCATAATTCCTATAAATACCATTATTATTATTATTATTATTATTATTATTATTATTATTATTATTATTATTATTATTATTATTATTAAATCCATTTACTTGGAAAAAAAAAAGACAAGGAAGATATAACATTCTCCAATATTCACTAAAACGCTCCCTCAGCATGACGTTGCCAGATTTCAATAAATGCAAATGAAATCCGAAAGTAATTCTCATTTTCAAGTTTGTATGTAGAGAGGGAAAGCAGCAATATTACCAATTACATACTCTCTTGTCATTAAAAAAAAAAAAAAAACATAGCCATATTGGCAAAGAACAGTAAAAGATTAATAAAGAGGAAGAATAATATTTTATTAAAGTTCTTGATAAAAACGTTTAAACTCAAGTAAAGCTGATGCAATATAAGAATCAAAATATTGGTAGGATGAGTCGAAAGGAAAACCTTTATCCAAGAAGCGAGGGCTTAAGAATAATAGACGTTGGAAGACAGCCCTTGATGGCTGATATCAGGATGACAAAGAAGTGGAGGAACTTGGTATTTAAGGAAAATTACTAAAATAAAGCCTGAGAAAAGAAAACTTTTGGTGAACACTAAAACTTTATTACTGACTTCATCGTCGATCACTTAGAAAAAAAGTGTGCCGAGGGCTTAGTTGCTTAAATATATTATCTTGTTTGGGAAAGTTTTTACTTTCTTAAGTAGCAGAGCAAAGAAAGATAGGGGTCAATAGTTATGAGGAGTTTGTGAATGCAATCAAGTGTTTTTAGGAGCATGAAGTTAGTAGAATTAGTTGCGAAAATATGGTCCGGGATATGCAAGATGTTGGTGACATGTTTTCAAAGCACTGCATTGC
>NC_090751.1:38675215-38707715 GCF_036898095.1 Palaemon carinicauda
CATAGTTAATCAGCTGAAATTAGACAATAGAAGGAAAATGCATATTGGAGGCTAAAACATTAAACCAATATAAAAGTGGATGAATTAAACACACCTGATGATTCTGTAATATACTGAAATATGTTCTGCGAATCATCTGTTTTTTTATATAATCTAGCACTTTATTTTGCAGCACTGAATGCGTGCAGAAAAGAGGTAGACTTGTATAATTTATAATAAAATATTAATAAAACATTCCATCGGACTTACTCGAGTCTATTGGTTTATCATATAACACGAAGAAATTAAGACCCATCTCATTAGCTTAGACTTTTAGAAGTAAAATTTAAAAGATAAGTGCTAGACTCAAGCGATAGGAGATAAAGGAAATTAGTGTTGTAAATTACTATTTGTTGGTGAGTGGAAAAATTGTAGGATTCTATTTCACGATCTTACTAAAATACTGACTTCTTTAGCATGATGGAATACTGATATTAAAGATTAAATATAAAATGATTTATTATGGCTATTTCTTGAAGGACAAGACAACAATGTAACCTTTACCAGATATGTTATTTGAGTCCACAGGGAGAATATGTTGAAAAGAAATAGAAGTGAAATATTAATCTAATATTTTGAAAATAGATCCATAAAAATCAGTAACAATCTCATAAGTAATAGAAGTAATTTTTATGAACAACAGGAAAATGTTTCTTCCAGGTAAGTTTTATTTTCTCAATTCATGCTAATGTCATGCAATGCATAAGTTTACTAATGGTTATAAGCTATGAAACTGGAAATACTGTTATTCTAAAAAAAATAGTAAAATCAGGTGCAAATACTCTACTATTCAACCCAGAAGGATCTGCTTATATGTTGCCTTACAGAAATAAAATCCATTTGTTCTGTGGAAATTTATGTGTATAAACAACCAGTAAGTAAGCAGTTGAGTATTAATAGTTGTAACGTATTTGATTGAAGGAAAAGTAATGGAATTCTGCAGATGAATGAAGTATTAATGTTATGATTATATAATTAAGATAATGGATGACATTCGGGAATTTTCACGGTTTCTTTCCTTCTATTATTATCGTAAATGGCGAGGCTCCCAATGTTAAGTTACTCCACCTAGATGGGTGAAATCATTCTAGAGTATTACACTGTCATGCGCTGTATTCTCAAACAGGAGGATCGTAATTACCGGTATCTGTAAAAAACAAACAAAATAAACAGCATATATTGCAAAAGGCGTGTTATTTATTAAAAAAAAAACATCTATGGTGTAATTATTGAAGAAAGAAATATCAATTAAAGATAACGTTTATTGTTTTTATCCAGTTTACACAGTGCTCAGACGTTCATGAGATTTAGAATTTGTCCTTTTCTGTAATCTAACAAAACTTGTATTTTCATATTATTTACAACTAGAGGGGCATTTAGTAGCTTAATTCTCGACCTTTTGGACTGATTTTCGACGTTTTGCTCGTCCGTGACCTTGACGTTTGACCTTCTAAATTTATTAGTTTCCAACTCTTTACATAACAGTTTAAAATCCCTAGAAGTTTCATTATATCTACGATTAAACATATATTAATTTGCGCGGATTTTCATACAATGAAATATGAACAACGTTTGAAGTCTTTGAGACAACGATGTCCAAACTTATGGTTGGTTACGTGAATTGGGCATTTTGCTTGACAGTGACCTTGACCTTCCAAAATTTAATTATTTCCAGCTTTTTACATAACAGTTAAACCGTGCAAGTTTCTTTACTCTACGATTAAAATTGTGGCCAGGAAGCTGTTCGCAAACAAACCACAAACAGGGGGTAAAACATAACCCCGTTCCAACTTCGTTGGCGGAGGCAATAAAAGGATAATATCTGTACTGGTTGTTTTATCTTTCTGGGGTCGCGTAATTTTATTTCGGTGGAGGTGGTGGACATTTGATAATTTAATGAAAAAACAAGTTGATAGATTAATTACTTCCATAAATGGAGGTTACGTGACCGGTGATATTAAAGAAAATCGATAGGGACTCATCATCATACCTTCCTCCAGACGAATCTGAAGCTTTCTCTTTTATTTCTCCAATGAATAAGCAATAAGTTTAAAGTATAATTCTTAGAAGTATATTTCACTATCAAAACCTTTAATACTAGCTTACTTGTTGGATTTTTTCTTTAATCTATTAATGAGTTATACAACGTAAATGGTACCACAAGGGTACCACATGACAGAGTGATTATCATGTAAAGTATTGTCAGTCCCAATAGCTTATTAATATCTATAGTGATGAATACGTTGATAACTCGTAATTACTCTTTCAGGCTAACAAAACGACTATTATTATTATTATTATTATTATTATTATTATTATTATTATTATTATTATTAGCTAAGCTACTTGATAGAACGTCACAAAACGTTATCTTGTCCCTGTCTTTAAGCTACTGAGATTCCACAAAAAGTGTCAATCCGAGCCCTAGATAAAGAATGTGCTTTTTAATAAATTATATATTGTTTTGAATTTTTTTTTCAGTTCAGATATAATTTTTTCCCTTTTTCGTGAGTTTTGACAAATCATGTATCTAAACAGTTTGAACTGCTAATGAACATAATCTATTAGAATTAGACACAGAATGTTATTTATACTCACCAGATAGTGTACATTTTATGAAGATAACATTTCCAGTGCAAAACTACACTCTTCCTTACAAGTAACGATGGTGTGTGTGTAAAATCGATCAGAACTCGAAAATAATACCGGCACCGCAGGAAATTAGAACTTTAAAATTATCGTATACAGAGTGAAACGTCCATATGCTCTGAACTGCTAACTTTAATGTGTTCTTTAAAGGTTACGCGCATATTTAGTTCTATGAAATTGAAGATAAAACCATAAAAGATTATTACTGTAGAAGACAGGAAACCAAGTCAGAGGCAAACTGATGAAGTTCCAGTCGTATTTCTTAGTGCGACTTTTTCTTCAACTTTGTCTACCGTAGTAAAAGTATTGAAGATGATTCTTCTATATCAAGGAAGATATCAGTTACTCGATAAATGTTATTACATATTCATTTAGATTTCTTAATTACTCAAAAGAGTATCCTCCTTAGCGTTTAATTATGACTTGAAAATACGCTAGTTGTTTTTTTTTTTTTTTTTTTTTTTTTTTATTAAGTGTGTAGATCATCATCTACTGAAATGAAATAGTGCAGCACGTTTGTTGTAACAGTTATATGTTGAGATCTTCAAACGATATGCTTACTATATCCACCAGTAACCGGGACATGATTTAACCAGAAAATGACTTAGTTATCTTGAATTACAGTACTGTAACGCCTTATGCTTATCATGTAGATATAAGATTATGTTGAAGAAAAAATTGCAGAATTTTTAGTGAGGATAAACCAATTTAGGTTGTATGTAACAAACAGAATTATATGCAACTTGACAAGCCAGGTGTGAAGCTTGAAGTTCAAATGACTAAATTCATGTCACATTTGTATAGCAACAAAGGAATTGTTGAATTCCAGACCAACTCCATTATGCCAATAATGGAGATTGTTTATGGTGTAAAAATATTATTGTATGTCTTAGGGTGGTAACATAAAAGTACTTGAAACAGTAAGATAATTTTAGCAATCAGTGTTTGATAGGAATTCGTAATGGCGAGCAATGCAGTTGAAGTTATGTCTATTAAATTTTTATTTCAAAGTTGTAGACAAGATTGAGCCGTCCAAGGTAATGTAAAACTGCACAAGATTGCAAAACCAATCTAAACCACAAATTAATATATATTAATTGCTATTACATAAATTGCGATTTTGACAATTAGTAGCTTGGCAAATTTTTAATAAGAAAAAAAAAAGTTTCCCAGAACTGACCACAAGGTGTAAATACCTAATTCTTAACGGAGTCTTCAGTAATACTACTTTTACATTTCAAAGTAGGTATATTTCAGTGAGCAAAAAAGATGCATAGCATTAACCGCCAGCTCTACTAGCGTATGTACAGAACAGTGCAGTACCAACTATTGATCGTCACTCGCCAATTACAAGCAACGCAACGGCGGGTTCTTTTGTGATGATCCATCCCCTCCTGTGGACGTCCTTTCTAGCCTTACAAAAGCACACAGACCTAAGCAAATACGCTGACATGTGCGTGTGCACTTGTGATCTTCATTGCGTTGCGGAGTACAGTGTCTGAAGTAAGCATTGCCTTGGTTAACAATAAACTATGAATGTCAAAATACTATTCACTTAATTCAAATTGCAAAGGAAGTCGAAATATTAGCGTATGTTCTTGGTTAAGGTTCCTAGAGATTCCCATGATACAATCAATTATTATCTAGTAAGGTAGTAGATATTTAATCACTAAAGATCATATCACCTTTTGATCGAGACGAGTTTGATACGCAACGGAGAATCTTTTGTAACAAACACGAGAAAGGAAAAAGTGTCGCCTAGTCTCTCCGACAAAACTGTTTATATTCTTAACCTGTTCAACTTGAATCATTAAAAAAGAAATATTATGGCGAATTTGGATGATATTTATGACTTGCATTCTCTAAATTACTGCTTTAAACTAATGTACATTTATATATAATAGTCATGCTTAAAGTTGTCTATTGATACGAATGTGTCATATATCAGTGTGATCTGAATTACCGTTCAATATCACCGTTATTAATAGATTCATAGTGTCAGCGTTATACTACAGCAACACCAAAGATTATGAATGACCTAAATGTCAATGAAAAATTAGTCTTCATTTGATCAGCCATGAATAACCTCACTAAACTGTTCGTTCAACAAATCTATCTGACAGTCCAATCAGGAAGATAAAGTATCACTAGAAATTATTATCCCTTGGAGATCAATTACCGTTTTGAGAACTTTAATGAACTGAATAAATAAGAGGATAGATATTAGTTCACAAATTGAGTCAGCAATGAAATACGAATTGTAATCTACATTTGAGAAGACTCGTGTTTTCATGAGTGAATGAGTGTTGTATTTCTTAAAAGTGAAAATCACCATCATGATCTTCATCAATATCTTCCTCTGGACTGTATTTACTATATTTCAACATTATAGTGCATAATGGAGTTATGCATGAAGAAGTTCAAAAGGATAAGTCACATCTCGTTTAGAAAAGACCAGAGAATACATGGCTGGATGAATAAATAGATGAAAAAGAAAATGATAAATAATGTCAAAATCGACACTTAAAATTCAATAGCTAAGGTTACTCAGATTATAGAAACAAGAGATTTTAACAAGCTATCTCTGTGTTTCTTCAACTCGCGATCATCGCTAACTATAAGATTTCGTTGAAGAGAGTTTAACTGCTTTCCAGCACAGAAGACAAGATGCCTTTGATATTGGTCACCTTGACATCTTGGCACTTGAATAGAATATTGTATCCGACGCTGAAAGACAAAATAATATCGATTTAACTCAAGAGGCCTAGGCACTTAGGAGACATTATCCCTGAAAGGTAATTCAGATTTGATGCCTGGTCTCTTTGGAGATAGGTTCACTTCTCATTTGTAGATTTTTTTTTTTTTTTTTTTTTTTGCCATTTTAAAGTTTTCATTCGATAGTTGAATTGATCGTCTTTCCTCTTCCCCTTAAACGAACTATTCAAGTACTAGCTAAGCTACAACCCTAGTTAGAAAAGCAGGATGCTATAAGCCCAAGGGCTCCAATAGTGAAAAATATCCCAGCGATGAAAGTAAATGACATAAATAAACTACATGAGAAGTAACGAATAAAGAATATAAAATATCTTAAGATCAGTAACAACGTTAAAATAGATCTTTCATATATAAAGTATGAAGATAGATTTTTTGTAAGCTGTTCAACATAAAAACATTCGCTGCAAGCTTGAACTTCTGAAACTCCACCAATCAACTAATTAGGAAAATCATTTCACAATCTTGTCATAGCTTGAATAAAA
The DNA here is from genome assembly GCF_036898095.1 of Palaemon carinicauda. Taxonomy (NCBI): domain Eukaryota; kingdom Metazoa; phylum Arthropoda; class Malacostraca; order Decapoda; family Palaemonidae; genus Palaemon; species Palaemon carinicauda. The sequence goes on from NC_090751.1 coordinate 38,681,161, forward strand.
CTTTTAGAATAATCTGTCGTATTGAAACTTATGGTGGAAACGGCATGATTATTATAGTTAACTGCATTTGCCAGAAAGGTCAACTATAACATATTGTATATGGGATTTTTCACAGTAAGTGGATACATGCACAAAAAAAGTTCATACATAAAATTTAAAAAGATAAACGTCCAAGCAAAAAGGCGTTTCACGATGAGGGACATGTTAGCTTCACATTCCATCGGTGACGAAGAAATTTTTTTTTTTTTTTTTTTTTTTTGTAGCGCCAAATGTCAAATATTGAATATAATTTCTTAGCCATTAAAAAGAAACACTCATTCTTAATTATCAACCATACGTCTAGGTCCTTCAAAATTCATATTAGGATGCGATGATAAATAAATAAGCTATATTAGGGGTTCTAGGAGGAGATAATTGATGGCCTAGTTAGTGCTTTCATAAAGTTGAAAACGCATTTTAATTATCAACCATACGTCTATGTCTTTGGGATTGAAATGGTAAATAAATAAGTTATATTAAAGATTCTAGGAAGAGATAATTGATGCGTTAGTTAGTGTTCTAATAAAGTTGAAAAGTCATCCTGAATAACTTTACAACATCCAATGTAGTATCTATTTCAATCAATTTCATTTGTAAAATGAATTTAAAGAATGTGGGTCCGAAGAACATGAAATATTACTTTTGTATGTTAGTGACAGACTAAGGATGGAAGAATAAAACTATGTTATCTGCAGTTGATATTCAGAAGTAAATAGTTCTAATTCAGTTATAAAAATAGGTTTAATAAAAGACATGTTAAACATAGATACCAACATAGAAAAAAGTAATACCGATATTTGATTCTGGCAAGCAAATAATTCTGAATGCAATTTCAAACAGTGAAAAGGGAATATCATTATCCAACATTGTTGGTTATACCGCTGTTGGAGAAATGATGTGAATGAAGCCATCATACGCCGATGACATGCTGGTGTATCCCCTCTCCCTCCCCCACCATGACCAGTATAACCAGGAGGGGGAGGATGGGAAGGCGGAGGAGGAAGAGACCGTGGGGAAAGAAAAATTCTCCCAGATAAATCCATGGTGACAGTTGAACCAAGGAACATAACTCTTGCCGTATTTCATGTCCTGGTTGGGGCCTTTTGAGCCGAATGGGGAAAAGGGGAGGGAAGGGGGCGGGGTAAGTGCGAATGGGAAGAGATAAAAGACAAAGGATATAGGGTGGATTAGGGGAAGTGAATGCGTAATGAGAAACAAAAGGGGGAGTGAGGGGAAGAGAGAAGAAAGGGGGAATACATAAAATAGAAACAGAGAGTGAAAAAGCAAGATTTATAGCCGGACAAACATTCTGTCGATGGGGAGGGATGTAATTGGGAGAGGACAGATAAAGGGTAAAGCAAATTAGACATATGTATCAAATAAGCTTAATGGAGTATGGACGAAATGCATTCATATATATATATATATATATATATATATATATATATATATATATATATATATATATATATATATATGTATATAAGTATATATATATATATATATATATATATAGAATATAAATGTATATATATATATATATATATATAAAATATATATATATATATATAATATAAATATATATATATATATATATATATATATATATAATATATATATATATATATATATATATATATATATATATATATATATATATATATATATATATATATATATATATATGAGAGAGAGAGAGAGAGAGAGAGAGAGAGAGAGAGAGAGAGAGAGAGAGAGAGAGAGAGAGAGAGAGAGAGAAATCTCATGAATTTCTTATGAGTGGTCTTATCCCGGTAGGGCAAGGATTACCATGTCGAAGCCCTTCAGTTGTGATGGTATACTCTTTGATGGAATACTGGACACTCATGTTTGTCTTTTTTCTTTCCTTTTTATGCCCTCTCTCTCTCTCTCTCTCTCTCTCTCTCTCTCTCTCTCTCTCTCTCTCTCTCTGAAACGCAGTGGTACCGTCTCTCAACTGTCTAAAATCCAGTGTTTGATAAAAAAAACCCAGCAGGGAATGGACGTGGTTATGAGAGAGAGAGAGAGAGAGAGAGAGAGAGAGAGAGAGAGAGAGAGAGAGAGAGAGAGAGAGAGAGAGAGAGAGAGAGAGAGCAATTTTTTTCCTTTAGTTTTTTATTTTGAATTTTATTATATATCTTACTAATCTCCTCTTATTAGCTGATTAATTGCATGGTAACTTAATTGCAATTTTACATTTCAACATTGTATTTTTTTTCCATTCCTTTTGTAGCTTGCACTTCATCCACATAAAAGTAGACATATAAATGTATGTAAACATTGCACAGTTAATATTTGTACATTCCGTAGATTACTTTTAATGAGATATTTCTCTTTACCAAATAAAGTAACTCGCTTCCGCAGATCTCAACGATCTCTTGTTTCTCGAATAGTAAAGCTGCAGAAAATGTAATTGTTTTATACAAAATAGAAATGAAATGTTCGTTAATCGTAAATACCTATGTAATATATAAGCCCAGTAATGTACGTGATTATTTAATTTCAGTGATGCAATATATCGTAACATATATTTTATAATACTATACCGAGATGAAAGAATATTGCAGCTCCAGCAAAACATTTCATTCCACACTTAATCAGTGGGTTTATGAATGCCTGTTTTATGTATTTCTTATTACAGAGCTTATTCATGCCTATAAACTATCATTGCAGATGATAAACATGTTTCTCATAACAAAAGAGCAATGAGAGACATATAAGAGTGCTTTTGCTTGAATGGCATATAATACATTTCTGATACGCACCAAGATTCAGACTGCATAAAATTCCTTTTGGGAAAACATTGTGTTGCAACTAATATCTGAACTATTGAAGAATTCTGTGATATTTCTCGTGACTTTTTCTGATACGCATTAGGTGACAATGGATTATTATCTCTTGGTATAATTCATTCTCATGTAAACCTTGAGGTACATTTATAACGTCCAGTTTTTCTTGACAGTCTTTTCACTTTTTCAGTAGCTCATTAAATGCGAATATATATATATATATATATATATATATATATATATATATATATATATATATATATATATATATATATATATATATATATATATATGTGTGTATATATATATATATAGGCCTATATATATATATATATATATATATATATATATATATATATATATATATATATATATATATATATATATATATATATATATTACACTTCTTATAGAGTATAAAACTTCGATGTTTTCCACCAATACCCTGAGTAATTGAACGACGTGTTTCCATGGCTTTGCCAACACCTGGATTAGGGGGCGAGATGAAAGAGGTTTTATGACTGTGCATTTAGGGAGGGTCGTGTCTTTTACGATTTTTTTTCCCTATGTTGAATCCTCTGGACAGCCACGATTTATGTTCAAATAAAAGAAAGTGTAGGACTCTTCCCTTTTGATTTTAAGTGCTCTTTTGAGTACCAGAGAAGGGTACATTTCGATATATTTAAAGCCAATTTTGATGAGTCAAAGAATGAAATAGGTTCAATTTGGTATTTTGGGACGTACAGTTGGAAGCAGGAATTTCTGGAACATCTCACTCCGAAGAAGTGATCCCAGCCACACCCTTACTGTGCAGCGAGTTCCTGTTAAACACGAACCGCCCACCACCTCTGCAGACTTTCCCTGTTTGGTTACTCTCCGCGAAGTAAGGGTGCACCAGGCTGCACTTCAAAACGAAGCGAGGTGTGCCAGGGACTATGTGTCCAACTGTACGTGGTCCGTTTATCGTCCAAATAAGAAGAAATATAAAGAGTAGCCATCGTTTGTCGTCTAGCTACATAGAGAGTCATATTTCAAAAAATTTTATAAAAAGCTTTTATTAGCTTTCACCTTCTGCTTAACGTTCCACAGGAAACCAAAGGAAGGTGTTTAGGAATATTCGATGAAACTCCCTTCTTTATCTTCAAATGATTCCGGAAAAAGATGGGACAATAAAATCCTTCTGATGATTTCATTTATATCCTGAATTTAATCACGATGTTTCATAGCTCAGTTGTTAAATATATCGTTTAGTGTTGATGCTTTCCTGAAGCTTCACTCTTTAGATGTAAAAAACCTAAAATTCTACTTTAGGGTAACATAAGAAAATACATAAGGATTTATATAGATTCAGTGATTGTGCATATTATCTTTATCTTAGCGCAGACTCATTTAAAAATTATTATTATTTTTTTTTTTACAGAAGTTTATCAGGTGGAGTAAAAGCTGTTTTTTTTGTTGTTGTTGTTGTTGCTAAAATAGACGCAGAGTAATAATAATAATAATAATAATAATAATAATAATAATAATAATAATAATAATAATAATAATAATAATAATCATAATAATAATAATAATAATAATTTTGATAATAATAATAATAATAATAATAATAATTATTATAATTATTATTATTATTATTATTATTATTATTATTATTATTATTATTATTATTATTATTATTATTGGCAGTGTCACACCGTGAACTAAATTGTTATATTGATGTATATTCACATAATACAACTTCATACATATACATTATATTTCACCCAATGATTAATCATTCAATATATTCTTCCAAAGGACCAATAGCTGAAAAAAGAGGATGATTGATTAAAAACCAATTTAACGCATTATCCCCAAGACATTTATTTATTTCACCCTTTCTGTGACCCTAATACTTTTATACATATGCAACAAACCATACACACTCATGTACACATGTACGCACAGTCATACTCACACACGAGGAAAATCCATTTCTGGGCGCAGATGCAGCCTGACCTGTAAATTTTTGTAATATTCAACCGACCCTCAGCCGGAGATGGTATCATAACTTTGGAACAAAAGGAAATAGCATAAAGAAAAGAAGGCTGTTGTGGATAGAAGGCGGACGGGAAAGAATAGGGAAAATAAGTAACAGGAAAGCAAAGAACGATAAAAGATCCCATGGTAATGAAACACAATGATGGAAGATTAGACGAACAAAAGAGGGGGAAGGAGAATGGATATGGCTGGCAATAAAGACGGTGAGTGATAAGAAACAAGAAAAGCTCCGGTGAAAGAAAGTCGCGATAAAATGGAATAAGATTAAGTGGAGGAATGGTCAGCGAATGAATGTGTACTGACGAGGGAGGGAGAAAAGCAAACTGAATGTAAAGGAGGGCGAGGGAGATAAGGCGCAGTGACAGAGAGATAGCGGAAGGTGAATAATCTTGCAGGATAACGCCATTCCAGTTTTACTGCTTCAACACTCTTGGCGAGTTTGCTTTGGTTCTCTGGACCGTTGTAAGAATAATCAGTTGTTTTAACTGGGAAATACAAGGAATTCCTTAATGCTGTGTTTAGCAGTTTATTTTTTGTCTTAATTTGCATTTCTCTTTTTTTCTGTACAATTGCACTGGTATGCCCATCTATTATCTTCACAGTAGGGTACACGACAAGTAGAAAATGGTGGCAAATATTTTGATAGATATGCACACGCACCGCACTCTCACCAGGGTACGACTAATCTCCCTCTCCCCCTAGCCAAGGGACGGGGAGAGCTGAAGAGTGAACATGACCGGAAATATATATATATATATATATATATATATATATATATATATATATATACATATATATATATATACATATATATATATATATATATATATATATATATATATATATATATATATATATATATATATATATATTAGGGGAGATTAGAGATCTTGTACTCATGACATGACCCATACTTTTAACTTTATATAATAAAACTATGAAAGGTAAATTAGGAACCCTAAAATATATCTCACACTTATAAGGAAAATATTTACGACAATCAGGGCTTGATATATCTATAGGTAAAAAAATTCAACTTTTTGTTGAATTAAAACTTTAAAGTTACTTTTGACATGGAAACAGAACTAATTTATAATCCCAGTTTTCAAAAATAAGTTTTGTAAAGAAATAGTGCATTAGAATATTTTTTCTAAACCCCTATGCATATTTGACGTGTTGAACTATGAGCCTTTTAAGCAAAAATATACCCAAAAAGAGATTGAATTTTAATGTTCACTAGCCAATGACTAGAATTATGGTGGAATCTCAACCATTCTCTTAAGCTTTTCTGAGGATTTCAGCTAATTGCCTAATGCTATATCCGGAAACTAATCGTTGACGCATTCTGCTGAACATTCCACAGGTATTTGTCCTATTTTTTTCGGGCAATTTTTATCTTTGAGGAAGAAGTTAGGTGAGTGAATAAATGTCTTGTTGTTTTAGTTTTACAAAATAATCTAGCCTTCGAGTAGTCCTTGGAGATGATAAAAATATCAAAGAAAAAGGAAATTTAAAATGCGGTGTGATAAGAAAGAAGTAATTAATAGCGGATTTGATCAGACAAATAGAAGCAGGTACCTTATTAGAAAGCATTCAGTTTTGATTGAAATTGTCTCGTTCAGTTTCTATCAATTCATTCGGATGTTATCTGTTTTGCAACACACCAGGAAAGTAGAGTGGGTGTGGTAGCATAATCATGGAACTGGGGTGGAAAAAATATATTTTCATTCTCTCAGTCATAAAAGAACATTCAGTAAGCGGTTTTTCATGGAGAGACGTAATAGACTTAGTTGAAAGAATTTCAAAGCGTTAAAGGGATCTAATGTTTCTTCCTCACATAGTGAATAAAATGGATTAATCGTTACCATTGTAGCAACTTTAATATTTCCAATAACACTCTGCTATCTCTCAGGTATGGAAGGGTTGGTTATCTGGAGCTAGGAGAAGCATATTTCTATGTTCTAGGAACATGGTACTTTGAAAAAGTAGATGAGTTTCGACCCCAAAACCTTATAAAACAATCTGCCTTTTAATAAACCCTAACAAATAAAGTCACTAGAGCAATGCGCTACAAATCGTTGCCTAGAAACATCTGTCTAAAACCAAGGGGGAAACATCTAAACAAAGAGATCAATGGGATATATAATAAAGCAGTGACTGGGAGACACGCGGATAGATCCCCAATCAAGGTTATTACTGATCCTATGTAGGTTTCCTGGGATACACCAACTATGTCAGCTCACCTTCTCTTTTGAACTCTGATCCTTATGTCTGGGAGCCGGCGTGTTCTTCCACACGCTGACTTTGCACGAGGTGGGGAAAATGATATTAGTGACAGGCGTTGAAGTCTCATTGATGCATGATAAAAACATGAGATTGTGAGTATTATAATTTTCACCGATTTGTTCCTATCTTTCTACTTTTGTATTAATTTCCATTTAATAGGAAATTGTATTTTAAATATTATTGTAGAAGTCTGGTTTGTAAGAAAGCCCATAATCTCTTGGGAAAAACATACATACACACTATATATAGCCTATATAGGCACTTATATTATATTAAAAAAAGAAAATCTGACAAGGGTTACTAGGTTTAGTAAAATTTGAAAACCAAATCGCCTGAAAATACAAATAAAAATCAGGCTATATATCAGTTTAGTGGGATCGGTGGTACTGTATGGACGTGGTGTGGCAATGAAACAATATCCAACAGATTTTGTAGATATGAGAACAAATTCCTAAGAAGAATGTTTGGAGTTAAATGGCAGGACAGGATTAGAAATGAAACTATAAGAGACATTACTTGAGGGCCACATGTGGATGAGATCATGGTGAGGGGTAGATGGAGATGGTTGGGCATGCTCTTGGCACTCTCCAAGAGAGATTAGTTCATCAAACGTTCAGCTGGGTCCAACAATGCACTAGAAGAATTCGAAGACCCAGGCCTACATGGCATAGGACTATGAAGCGCAAAGTAGGGGATGATGAATGGAGAAGTATTAAATTAAAAGAAGAAGATAGAGACGACTGGCGAAATCTAACCGAGGCCCTTTGCGTCAATAGGCGTAGGAGATGATATATATATATATATATATATATATATATATATATATATATATATATATATATATATATGTATATATATATATATGTGTATATATATATGTATATATATATATATATATATATATATATATGTATATGTATATATATATATATATGTATATATATATATATATATATATATATATATATATATATATATATATATATATATATATGTATACTTTATATGATCTCTAATACAGGATCTTTAGAATTTGAGTTTAATGAAAGATTGAGAAAAGGAAATCTGACAAGGGCTAGATTAGGTAAAATTTAGAAATCAAATCGCCTGAAATTACATGTAAAAATCAGGCTATATATAAATTTAGTGAGATCGGTGTTACTCTATGGACATGAGTCGGGGTATGACAATGAAACAATATCTAACCGATTTTGTAAATAGGAGAACAAAGCCCTAAGAATAATGTTGGGAGTTAAATGGCATGACAGGATTCGAAATGAAGCTATAAGAGAGTTTACTCGAGTGTCATTTGTGGATGAGATCATGGTGAGGGGTAGATGGAGATGGTTTGGCGTGAAGTGGGAGATGATGAATTGAGAAATATTGATTTAAAAGCTCAAGATAGAGACTACTGGCAAAATCTAACCAAGGCCCTTTGCGTTTATAGGCGTAGGGGGAGATGATGATGATAATGATATATATATGTATATATATATATATATATATATATATATATATATATATATATATATATATATATATATATATATATATATAGTTACTGTATGATGTAGAACGAAAACCTTCAGACAAACTAAACTCAATTTATGCTTGAGAAAAGAGGGAAACCGCTACAATATTGTTCCTTTTAATATCTGGTACTTGAAGCTGTTTCATCCTTTTCCATGACCTTCGTTAGTGTTGTAATTGGAGTGGATTTCACATCTCAGAACAAATACCTAAAGTTGACAACAATTTGTGCTGTAGAGTTGGACTGAACTTTTATCTTACTTGATAGCTCAATGGTAGAGGCGAATGTCTAAAATTGTTTAAACTCGTAGAGCTACAGGTTCAAATTAAACCTTGGGTAGAAACACTTATCATTAAGTAATTCCCTTTTGAGTATTAATTGAAGAGGATAAGCTAATTAGACACCACATTCCAATTGCAGCTTAATATTTGAAAGTATTAAAGTTACAAAACTGTCATAAATAGCCAAGTGTTACATACTCAGCAATGGGCTATCATAGAGAAGATGGGTTGATCTCGAATCTAAGTACAAATACGTGAATGTATAGGAGACTCGAAGTGAACTTATTTCCCTCTTGGTAGTCCAATCACATTTTTTTTCTTCAGGCATGGCCTTATTTGGATCGATTATTTATATATATATATATATATATATATATATATATATATATATATATATATATATATATATATATATATATATATATATATATATATATATATATATTTTTTTTTTTTTTTTTTTTCAGAGGAACCACAGGGAAAATGAAAGTACGAGGTATACGATCAAGTCCTGACTAGTTTCGAAACTAGTCAGGTCTTAATCGTATATTTCGCATTTTCATTTTCCCTGTGGTTCTTCTGCATCTGAGCATCACGTTTTCCTGTGATTTTTACGCATATATATATATATATATATATATGTATGTATGTATATATAGGCTATGTATATATATACATACATACATATATATATATATATATATATATATATATATATATATATATATATATATATATATATACTGTATACTGTAACCTCCAACAGACACTTTTCCCCTTACAGGAGGTGGTGCCCAAAAAAATTCAACTTTTTGCTTTTCCAGCAAGGTCTTAGGGTTCAGCATATTTGACCTACGGCCATTTTCTTGACCTAAGCTTAACGAGTTCTCAATTAGTTATTAGTGGCCGGTAGGGGGCAATCAACAACACAGCAAGCGCTAGTTTAGCGCTGTCACACTTAGCTGCAATGCCCACTGTGACGCTTTACACACTGGAAAGGCATATGATGGAACCTAAATGTACAGTTAATATATTTTAAATGGATATTTAGATATAAGAAATATATTCTAATAATCATCTATACTACGTGATACCTTCACTTGCCTGAAACTAAAAGCATACTTTATAGGACATTGGTTCCGAAAGAATATAAGTTTGGCATTCAATTGCCGCTTATGATTTTTTATTGGAATATGAAAAAAAGCCATCCGTGTATATTAGTTAAGATTAATTTGTGAGAAAATTTAATTGTCACTTTTTTATCATGGTTGTGTTATTATTATTATTATTATTATTATTATTATTATTATTATTATTATTAAATGCTAACCTACAACCCTAGTTGGAAAAGCAGGATGCTATAAGCCCAGGGGCCCCGACAGGGAAAATAGCCCAGTGAGGAAAGGAAATAAAGAAAAATAAAATATTTTAAGTATAGTAACATTAAAATAAATATTTCCTATAAAAACTATAAAAACTTTAACAAAACAAGAGGAAGAGAAACTAGATAGAAGTGTTCCCGAGTGTACCCTCAAGCAAGTTAATAGAATATACAGTAGTACAAAAATTAGATTCAGGAATAGATTATAAAGAAGTTCCAAATTAAAAAAGAATATTTGGCACAATTGCGTAAGCACATCGATTGATTAAGTATCTATCTTAATTAGAACTAAATGTCTAATTTCTTAATCAAATAGGTAAAAGAACTTTTATGTTATTATTCACGTTTAGTTTTGGTAATTCTATAAAAAGAAAGATAATTATATAGCACTTGAATACTTTCGTTAAAAGAAACATGCTATGTAAATGAATGTTAAGGATAACTAAGAGGAGTAATCAAATTAAGCACGCATCCCACGTGCAGGTTGGAATCGTTGAAGTGAATAACCTCCAAGTGAATGGAGTTTATGCTTATTAATCATCCTTCTTCTATGCATTAATGCCACTTGATTGGATTTGTAAAGAATTTGAATTTCATTAACTTAGAATGAATGTTATGTGCGACATTAATTAGTTAAATTGGATGATTATTACATGCATGTCTAAAGATGAATGTAAATTTATTTTGGTAAAAGTTACTCGTATATTTGTAATATCGTGCTGAACATGCAAGCTATCGTTTAAGAAACAAGTGGAGGTGACTTTTCTGCCTATATTTTTCTTTGAGAATAACACAGTAAACATTGTTCTTTGTATGTTTTCCAAAAAGGCATTTTAAAAGACTGATTTTATGTTCGTTCTCTGTTATATGGCAAATAAGTACATGGGAGCATATTACATCTCTATGTTAGAAAAGAACATTTGAGAGGATAACACTTCACAAATCACTAGTCTCCTCGAATCACTAAGTCTAATAATTTATTGTCAATTCTGTGCAATTTCCGCATTCTATTCATTGTTGAATTATAAATAGGCTAGTATTGAAAAAGATAAAAAAAAAAACTATCCTCTTTTACAGACGTACTAAATCCCGTACTCGTAAGTAGCCAACGGTGTGGTTATTAGTGGTGATCACCCACCAAGAAATGGCAAATATCAACTATGGTTAATGCTGACGTTTGTAAGCTCAGCGATGTACACTTATATACACATACACACATACATATATACATACATCCATATATATATATATATATATATATACATATATATATATATATATATATAGGCCTATACCCTTTCTGAGTGGGGATACATTAGCGTGGTGAAAGGGTTAGTGTATCGCCATGATCAGCAAGGTTGCTAGGTTGGTTTGCTGTGAGCTATCAGACTAAACTCTCCCACCATCACCAATCTGCAGTGGCTAGCGTGGTGATGAAAACTGGCAAAACCTCAGACATGAATAAGGACACGTATAAGGTCTTTTTTTCCTGCAATGAACTAAAAACGGCTGCATTTGATGTTATATATATATATATATATATATATATATATACTTATATATATTTCCTACACACAATTTGCATATGGATACAAATAAACAAAGGCAGCTTACGCGAGACTGTATTTCATTACCAGTCAATGGTAAGACAATGTTCATAATCATTCCAAGACCTTGAATGAGGACGCCCTCCCTTAATGTAATTCGAGAGAGGTAAATCTCCAGGGTAATCAATCTAACATTCGGTTTCACGGATGAATATCAAACTTATCCTTAGCTGCCTCTCCCTACTATCGTAACTCCTACGCCTTCCAGCTGCCCCCCCCCTCCCCTCCCCTCCCCATGTGAACCGCCCAGCAGCTTCTTTCTCTTGTGTTCTTACTATTCCTTTCTTTCTTATTTATCCATGCTTCTCTTCCCTTTTCTTCCTTCTGCCGCTTATTGCTTCCTTCTAACTCTTTTTTTTATACTGACAATTTTCTTTCTTACAAAGGGCAAATCCTAATTTCTCTATTCTCTTCTCCATCTCCTTTCTTCAAATTCCATTTTCAACTCCTGTATATATTCCTTCTCTTTATCCTTTGTTTCTGTTTCAGCATCCACTCACCTCTTCTCACCTTTCCCTTCCTTTGTAACCTCAATCTCCTAATTTTCATCCATATTCCCACCCACTTCTCTGATTTTAAACTTACTTCTCCCTCCTTTTCTTTCCAATTCTCCTACAAGTGATGTAGGAAAATTTCCCGCCCCCGCCCCCTGCATCCGTGATCCTCATTTTACTCCTTCACCTCCTACAACTTCCAAACCCTCACTCTCGCCACTTCTCTCCACTTCCTGTAGACAGAAGCTGAATATCATTCCTTCATCTGTGATACGGGAGGAAAGGAGGCTGGAGGTCTCTCGCCAGGAGAGGAAGTCGCACATTACTAAGACTTCGAGGGTGTTCTGGTCCCGGTAGCTTCTCCCCTAAGAGGATATAATCATCATTTTTACACAAGGAACTGATACGAGAGTGAGCGTTTTTTTTTTTTTTTTTTTTTTTTTTTTTTTTTTTTTCAAAATGTGATTCATGAAATTGCGAAATTTTGGGATTAGGTAGGCCTAATGTATCGCTGTGGGTTTCAAAATGAGTGAGCATTGGTTTATTATCAAAACTATCGTTGCAAACGTCCTTACCTGGTGATCTGCTGGATTGGGATTCGAGTCCCGCTCAAGATCGATAGTTTCTGGTTGTATCTGAAACCTCATCATCCTTGTGAGCTAAGGATGGGTGGTTTGGGGGGGGGGGCGACTATAGGTTTACTTGTGGAGTCATCAGTAGGCATTGCCTGACACTCCCTGGTCCTTGTTTGGGTGGAGAGTGATCTTAGGCGCTGATCATTTGTATATGTGATCAGTCTCTAGAACATTGTCACTGCCCTTCATGAGCGACGTTTAGATAACAAGAATGACTATAGGAATGATGACAATGATAGTAAGATGAGCATCAACAATCATTTATAGTTTAATGCTCCTTAAACATCACAATCTTACTAAAAATATTGATAGATGTTTAATGTGAATAAGGAGAGAAATTACCTCAAGTCACTGAACTTTCTCCTTTTGTAATTTACGGAAGGCAGAATAAGAGAGAATGACTTGTCTCTCGTTAATAGAATCAATAAATTACGGCCCCAAACCTTTTATCTTCTGTTATCGTCCTGCTATATCAATTCCAAATGCCTGAAGATAAAGCCATTCCCTTATATCATCCTGTCGTCTTTTTTTGTCTATGGTTTTCCATATATAGCCACAGAGAGAGAGAGAGAGAGAGAGAGAGAGAGAGAGAGAGAGAGAGAGAGAGTTATAAAGTGAGTTGCCTCTGACAGTTAGGAGCGCTTTCTAAGCAAGGAAGGGAGATGGAAATAGATACTATTCCTGGCCCATTGTATGGTCTTGAGAGAGAGAGAGAGAGAGAGAGAGAGAGAGAGAGATAGCAATTCCTTATTCCCATGATATGGCTGCAGGAAAAAGAAAAATAGGAAGAGGCAGAAATTTAATAGCCTCCTAGGAATGTGTACAACACGTTGGCCCAAATATTAAAAGCAGGGTAGAATGACAACAGGATAAGGCCATGGATAAGGTTACGGTTATAAAACTGTCGGCCTCTCTAAGGTGGCCGTAAGTCATATTAGTTTTGGCCCCGCCCCGTTGCTAATATCTCTTATTCGTAGCGTATTGAACCTTTCGCCAGGTCTTGGTAGGTTGGTTGAGTACGTTTGCAATGATATAGTTTAAAGATCACAGGTCTTGGTAGGATGGTTGAGTACGTTTGTAATGATATAGTTTAAAGATCACCTGGAGATACCTATATATTGATTTATATTGTATCATATATTATTTGAAATCTTATTTTTGCCATCTACCTCGAGAAAAATCCCCGTATTTATTAACAATCATTGTTACCCAGGCTGTGTCGGCAGGTACTATAGTATACTACTACTACTACTACTACTACTCCTACCATTAATAATAATAATGATAATAATAATAATAATAATAAGAAGAAGAAGAAGAAGAAGAAGAAGAAGAAGAAGAATTATCATAATGTAACATTATTATCATAATTGTTTCTATTATTATTAGCTTTCTTATGAAGGGGTGTAAATACATACAGTACTGTATATATACAAAATATATAGTTAGATATTTTATATTTTTTTATGAAACCATTAATATAGCAAATATTTATGATCATACAGGATCATTTAACGTCAATAGAAACTTATGAAATGCTCATTATGTCTGTCTATCACTAGTGACTAGTCTCTCTCTCTCTCTCTCTCTCTCTCTCTCTCTCTCTCTACCGGAGTAGAATTTCTATTCCGAGGCACTTTAAAGCCAGAGAGTAATGATCATATTTCCCTTTCAAAGTCTTCCCCTCCTCCTATCGCCTCTTTTTATCACATCCGACTGAGCCTTTGTATCTCGCATCCCCGCCTCCGTCCTCTCATGTCTCTTCTCCTTCTTTCCCTTCTTCTACCCCTTATCTTCCTTCTCCAGTGCCACCTATGATTTATGAATCCTTAACACCCATAAATGATAAATGAGGATAGGTGGAACACGCCCTCGACTTTGCCATTTGCCACAATCCTCTTCCTCTGCCTCCCGGATCTCCTCCTTCTGCGTGTAGCACAGTGTTTACGACCAGCCTCCACCAACTTACTCTACGGCTACATGGGAGGGGCAACAGCTGTCCCGCTCTGCTTAAGTTACAAGTTAGATGCAATCGGTGATATTCATTTCAGCTGTCGCGATAACCCTGGCCTCCCGTTGCTTGATTGAGATCGGAGCGTTAATCTCTCTAAGTGGTCTAGCATGCGTGATTCTCTTTCCGTGCTCTCTTTAATTTATTTGGGCTATAGTCATTGAGTCTAGTCAGATCTGCGTTCGATAAGGGAGGCTACTATCTCTGTGGGAACAAAGGTAGAATGGCTCCTGTCGAATTCGTTTTCGTAATGCAGGTGTGTATGATACAAAACCCGGTTAAAGCAACTTCCAATTATAAAATAAAAAGATATCATGTGTCTTAGAATAAGATTAAAAAGTCTGATAATTAAACCCTAGTATAAAGTTGTCACTTAATTTCAATACAGTTGTAATTAGTAGCGTTAATATCATTATCATCATATATATATATATATATATATATATATTATATATATATATATATATATATATATATATATATATATCATGGATAAGTGAACGGTACCAACGCAAAAAGGTTCTTTCATCTCAGCTGCCAATTCAGTGATAAGAAAAAACATAGAAAAAGTAAAAACTATCTTTGCATAATAGACATTTAATGAATAACCAAATATTCAGGGCTTGCCCAACAATCACTTCATGGATTCCACAATTGGAAGATCGGAGAGGATATCACAATCCGTCGCTTTATAGGTTATAGATGATTGTTCTTGATGCAGAGGATGATTCGGGTGTTATAGGCCAGCAATAGTCTGGAGAGTTGTCATATTCTATTGAGATTCCAATACTTTCATTTATTCATAATTTTCCTTTGGTAAATACTCTCTCTCTCTCTCTCTCTCTCTCTCTCTCTCTCTCTCTATATATATATATATATATGCATATATATGTATATATACATACATATATACTCTGCCAGAGATATGTACATATGTATATACATATATGTATGTATATATATATATATATATATATGTTTGTGTATATATATATATTATATATATATATATATATATAGAGAGAGAGAGAGAGAGAGAGAGAGAGAGAGAGAGAAATGCAACACCGTGTTTTGACTACTTTTGTTGCAGTCCCTCATGAGAAGGAATCCATTAGTTATCATTTAATTTTCTTTCACTCTTTTAATCCTGTGAAGAAAGTTATCATGTATTTGATATTTGATAATTCCAAATTTATATTAAAATCCATGACAAGATAAACTAAGTAAAACACCCTTCAGCAATATTTGGCTTAACAATGTGTCTTTAACTTAATATTACAGTAGGAATATAAACACTGGTTACCTCCTGCAATACATAAGATTGAACTGACCTTATTGTACTGTGCCGCTTTACAAAAACTGTTTTTAAAAGAGAGATCATGATTCTCTCTCTCTCTCTCTCTCTCTCTCTCTCTCTCTCTCATACTAACTCACACAAGGATACTGCATCCTACTTTTCACTTTTCTATTTATCTATTCCTTACATAAGGTATAAAATGAACCTCACTATTAGGTCACTACATTAATTTCCTGATATGTATTACAGTATTCAAATTCTTTGGTAGCATGTATAAAACATTATATTTTTGCATATGGAAGTAAAACAATTAATATGTATTTCAGCTTTCATTTATGGAATTGGTAAAAATAACTCTGGTGACAGTTTTCATTCTGTTAGTAATATCTAAAAACAAAGAATTATAATGACTTGCAACAGCTGTCGAATGCCATACTCTCTCTCTCTCTCTCTCTCTCTCTCTCTCTCTCTCTCTCCCCTTTTTTCAGCCTAATTGGAAAAAAAAAGTATGTTAGGTTTAGTGGGCAAGAGATGTAACGATTAGGGAAAGAGATCTTCCCTTAACAAATGCGATGAATCACTCCTCAAAGAATGCCATGGGAAATAACCATAATCCCCGAGGCGACACAGCGTCGGGACTTCTCTCCGTTCCAAGCTTACAACGTTAATTAGCCATTTAGGCGTCGGTGTGCCAGGTGAAACATGCCCTAATCTTAACGGGGCCTCAGCAAACCGCCCGCGACGATAAGAGTAATTGCCGGCCCTCGGAATTGATATCTGGCGCCCTCTGCTGGCTCCGCATCCTCTTGAAGCTGCAGATGGTTCCTTTCAGTTATAATCTATTTGCTTAATATGGACAGATTTTTTACAAGTTTTATCTATTTCTTGAGTATTTATTGACCAAGCCATTTTAGTTTTCTTCAACCTACTAACTTCTAATTTCGATATAAAAGGATCATTATACACTGCACGATGAATTAATTGAGTCTTTCCTAATACTACACAGTAAATCACACTGTTGCTTATTTTCCCATAATCTTTAAGTACTCACTAACGAAGCTATTCTAGTTTTCTTCACGTAACTATGTTCCACTTCCGATACAATAATACTATAATACACCGCAAGAGTAATTAATTGATAAATTCTTAAACACGTATTCAGATCATACTGATTCTCTGTACGTATATCATATTGATCTGATGTTAAATGATAAATTCGTAGATCTAGCTGCAGTACCAATAGATCTACAAAATGAATGAATGAAATGTCTGCTTTATATATTGAAAAGCTGGTAATAAGATTAAATAACTCACATACTTCAGTATTTGTAAGGACTATTCAATTATCCATACATTATTTTGTTTGTGTACCAAAAATGAGCATTTATATGTAGATTTACATAACAATATGTTTGTATACGCAGTATATATATATATATATATATATATATATATATATATATATATATATATATATATATGTGTGTGTGTGTGTGTGTGTGTGTGTGTATGTATGTATGTATGTATGTATGTATGTATGTATGCATGCATGCGAATGTTCAGGCAATTGTATCCTATCACTGAAGGTGATGTGAGTATTTCTACTTACGCGACACGCAATAAAAACTCTCTACTTTATTTACAGTTGTAACATTTGAGGATCCTTTGCCCGGGGGAACTTGTAAAGATATTACTTTTTTATTGCACATATCAGTTCATGTGATCAAATGTCCGGAAACACACAAACGATAAATCCATCGTACCTTGACATCACCTCCAGACGTGCCGGATCAGATAACGTTTACAAGCACTCCGGATTTTATGGGTTTAAATTTAAACCTTTCTTAACAGAACAGGTGTTGTTTACTGCTTCAATTTTACTTCTTCTGGGAACAATGTAAGCTACAACTTCTACCACTACCCGTCTTCATTTCTCAGCGAATAATGAACTGAAACGAGGCAAAGAAACAGATATAAATTATTTTGATAACTTAGAAATTTCATCTTTTGACAGTGAAAGGGATATGCACTGGCGGCAGACATAAGCAAGTCTTTTGATATGGAAGGGAATGGGATGGAAACACTATAGTAATGCTTACGCTTCGGGCTAAAATATTTCCTAATAATCCTGTGTATTTTAAGTTGTCACGAGTGAAGCAGAATAGTTGATGAAGATTTCCAAAATGTCAAGTAAATTTTGTATTGTTTCGCCTGTAAAGTTTTACATTTATCACTCTGTCAAGGAAGTTAGAAAGATATGTAATACATTTTACAGATGGTATAGGGGTAACAATTTTCTGAGCCAGCAATATATAGAAGCTTTACTCTCAGTATGAGTGAATTATAGAATGGAACTTCAAAATTTAAAGCTTGGTGCAAGTTTTTTCGTTGACCAAATTGATATGGATCCCGTATCATAGTTGAGTACTTAATTTTACTTTATCATTAATCACATTTGTTTTATTTCTTTATTATTTCTACTTCATCGTTGATTCTGTCTCTTTTCCTTCAAATGGATTCTTTACCTATAAGGCCTTTGAGTTTCTTCCAATCTTTTTTTCTAACAAGATTTGAAAGTTGATGTGTAACAACAACAATGATGATGAAAATACTCTTATTTTTAATATTCTTACAAGATTGATAAATGCAAGTCTCATATAAAGACTTTTTACAAATTTGTGAAGAGCATAAGTACTTATTTCAGACGAAGGAAGGTCACACCTCCCATAATGAATATCACAGAATTAAAAATGAGGAAATAGATCCCTCTTCTATTATTAGATCGCTCTCATTCTTATTTCTCACATCAATGAATTACAAAATCAAACCCTTCCATTTCCATGAAATATAAACCTTCATTAGTTCTGTCCAGTTTCTGTTCATTATCATTGCATATTTTTGTTGTTGCCACCAAGAGTGGCATTGTTGGAATCTACTCGAAAGTATATTATCTGCGACGTGGTATCTGCATGAGAGAATGAAGTTCAATCTCTCTTTCGTGATGAATTGTGGCTGATACCTTTTGTATAGTAATATATTGCCCCTTAATCATATACTCGATGAGGCTGATTTGAGAAATAAACAATATCTCTCATGCTAAAAGCTATATATATATATATATATATATATATATATATATATATATATATATATATATATATATATATGTATAGTATATATATATATATATATATATATATATATATATATATATATATATATATATATATATGTATACTGCGTATATCTGATTTATATGATATAAATATACATATACTGGATATATGCGTGTATATATATATATATATATATATATATATATATATATATATATATATATATATATATATACATATATATATATATATATATATATATATATATATATATACTTATAAATATTTATATGTACAGTATATGTATATATATATATAAATATAAAGTATGTATATATACACGTGCATATATATCCAGAATATATGTATACATATATATTTATATATATATATATATATATATATATATATATATTATATATATATATATATATATATATATATATATTAAATATAAAGTATGTATATATACACGCGCATATATATCCAGAATATATATATATATATATATATATATATTATATATATATATATATATATATATATATATATATATATATATATTAAATATAAAGTATGTATATATACACGCATATATATCCAGAATATATATATATATATATATATATATATATATAATATATATATATATGTATATATAAATACACTGTATATACTGTATATGTATACATATGTGTATGCGTATTATTGTCAGTGTATATCACAATATAAGACAGACTAATAACGTCATGAAATAATTTTGTGGTTTTTCACTGATGAATAGAATGAATGTTTTATACAAAGTTTGTTCCCTTTTAATATCAAACAGAAAAGTTGATTGAAAAATAATCGTTAAATAAATTGTTAATTTATGATATTGAATTTTAGATATATTTCTATTTGCGATATACTCTACAGTATTTGAGTGTCTACTTCAGTTTTATGTTTTGATCTATGTGATCTATAATATACTTGATCTTGAGTAACCATGGTGTAAATACGACTTTGGTGTTAATGGACTTTGTTCAATCGCCAAAGTCAACAAGATTTTTTTTTTTTTTTTTTTTTTTTTTTTTTTTTTTTTTTTTTTTTTTATATATATAGAGGGAACCTAAGGTACACAACTTTAAATGACCTCATTGATCAGTGTAAACAAATATAATGCTGAGTACTGGATAATCGTGTCAAGTTTTGTGCTGCATTTCTATTCAAAGGTTAATTCTGCAGCTCTTGACGCAATCAAAAGCATTTCATCATCCTCTGAGGTGTGGATGTGATGCTCTTCACGCTTTTAATTGCTTGGAAATCCAGTACTTTGTGAGAACAATTACGTTCATAATGTTTGTAGAACGTTGCATGTGGTCATAGCTTATTCTATTTGTGATAGTAAATGTCAATATTGACGGTGATACTTTTGCTTTTAAACACATAAATGTAGAATATTGATTTATTTGTTCAGTGGGAACTAATTCTAAATGTATTTATTTAAGTTCTTCTTATTATTCTTTTAAACAATAACTAAAGGGGCTACTCATAACGAAATAGAAAAACGTTTCAGTACTATGTCGTTCTTAATAGTAATGTAAACAGGCAATTCTTTCATTCCTATTTTGATTTGAGTCAATAGAATATACTTAGTGTACATTAATATTTCTTTAACTTTATTTCCAGCCTTCAACAGTTTAATCAAAAACTACGTTTGTTATTAAAAGTTCAGCGAGTTATCCTATACATTTTGTCAAGTTAAATCACATATGTATTGTATTTTTAGACACAGTTATTTTATTAACTACTTAAAAAGATCATTGAAGTTTTTACTTTTACATCTCTTTATCCTGAGAACGAATTGTCGAACATGGCTTGTGTTAGTCGTTATGAAAGTGTGATGCATTTGAATACCTAAATGAATATGAAAGTTTTGCTCTTTAGTATTCCTGTTCGTCATTTCTTTCAGTAAAAATACCTTTTTTTTCTGCCTTTTCTCACAACATATCGGTAAGTTTTTATAAATATGTAACATCTGGCTGTTAATCGAACTGGAAAAAAAGGGTTACTGGAAGCGATCCAGGAAGTAGATATAAAAAGCTAATATTGAAATGAGAGAGAGAGAGAGAGAGAGGAGAGAGAGAGAGAGAGAGAGAGAGAGAGAGGAGAGAGAGAGAGAGAGAGAGAGAGAGGGGGGGGGGGTGTAAGTCGAGTTGCTAATATGCTTCGGGAACTTATAAATATATTCGTGATAAGATAAAAAGTTCCTATTGGTGACATTTATCAATTCTTAATGGCCGCATCATTCTGGGAGGGAGAGGGTAAACACATCATTTAGAATCAAAAATACCATGGTCATTGGATACTGAGCGCTTTGCCTACATTCATTAAATTCGCTGTTGTAGAATTGCGTATGCAGGCTCGAAATAGAGCAGACCTTGGTCTTTTTTTAAAAGACGTCCACACCTGCATTTCGAAACTTTTCAGCTTCGTGTTGGTATACTGTAAAGTCACCTAATAACGTTATGCCTTCCATTGTGGGTTATTCTCAAATCTTGAAATGCCTGGAGACAATATGTGAAAAGTAACAAAATTATGCAGCGTGCATCCGAAAACAAGCTCTTGTAGTTGACTTCGTCGGGTGTTGTTATTAAATTTAGATTTATCATTACGATACTTTACTATATATCTATTTATTTAACATTATTTATTGACAAAACCTATATCTAAGGGAGAAATTTAGATTAATAAATAAGTTTCGATTCACATTGCTTGGTAATCATTTGAAAACAATGATGGTATTCGGACAAAAATACTTCTGACCAATCAGCTATTACTAAAAGGACACCCCTGCGAATCGGTGCAAATATGCCTCGCTAAATAAAATTGTCTATAGGGTTCTTTATAAGTAAAGGTATCTGGTTTCAGTTCCAGTTTTATCAGAATAGATACTCACAGCAACGTCAGCCGGGCAAGCCCAACACCACATTGTGGCGCCCAACCACAGCAGTGGTCTCCCCAGTAAATAGCTTAAACTCACGGTCCCTGGCCTGGATCGATCTGCTGCTATGCGAATACGAGGTGAACATGTTACCACTATTCTGTACTAGGCCTATGTGACCCTATATGAAATGAGAGACATAAATCATAACCTCTTAGGCAGAATTTTGATCTGAAAATTATAGTTTTTTTTTTGTTTTGTTTTATGTACTTTTATATATATATATATATATATAATATATATATATATATATATATATATATATATATATGTATATATTATATATATATATATATATATATATATATATATATATATATTATATATATATATATATATATATATATAGTATTTTATTATTATCAAAAAGAAAATGGTAGATTTAGAAGATATGATGCAGATGATTTTTTATAGTACGGAGGATGTTTTTATTATGAAGTGCTGTATTATG
Organism: Palaemon carinicauda; assembly: GCF_036898095.1. Classification (NCBI taxonomy): domain Eukaryota; kingdom Metazoa; phylum Arthropoda; class Malacostraca; order Decapoda; family Palaemonidae; genus Palaemon; species Palaemon carinicauda. The sequence goes on from NC_090751.1 coordinate 38,704,126, forward strand.
AATATTTTTATTCCGAGGATCTATTTGACTGATGCAGTATTTTAGATATGTGGGCAAATGGCCTGCCTAGTGTAACTTCAAACCGAATGAGAAAAAAAAAAAAATGTTACCTCCACCGCATATGGCAATTTATGTCTTTAAAGATATAATGATAATTAGTGAATAAGCCTCATTACTGTTCTTAATTATTGTTGTATAATTACTATTTTTGTCTATTATGTTCTTTAAGAGGTACGGAAAACATAATAAACACATTTTATCACTATATTACATAAATTATTACTTTCCAGTTTAATAAAAGTTCAGTCAATGCTTTTCTCTTATGTTACGAAAGAGGTCAGATTTCCTGCCAGAGGTACGATTAGAATTTTATACAAGAGACAAGTGATAAACCGTAAGTTTTCTTTTTAACTCCAGTATATAGGATTAAATTAGATTGCAGTGGTCGTACTGAGAATCGGATTGAAGATAGATAGCTCCTTATTAAAGAGTATTCAAATTCATAAGAAAATAGGTCTTCTGAAAACAGTCGTAGTAGAATATTTCCAGTTAACGACTTGTAAAAGGAGATTCGATACATGCAAATTTAAGTCTACCTCGCTAAAAAGTGGTGTACGATGCAGAAATTTACAGTCTTGGCCATATCTTTGTTTTCATATGAAATACAAGGACGAAAAAAGAATAAAGAAAAAATGCCATGAATGATAAAGTTATGTGGCACATGGATTACAGACGACCGTAAAATCCGGCATAAATGGTTTCTGAAAGAGAGAGACACCTGCCTTTGCATTCCTTTGCATAAAGGATGTGATGGCAAAAAAACCCTTAGTGACAGCCAGTAAAGCTATCCAGTTCTAAGGTAGCCTCACACAAGCACGCACCCTTCGAACGCACAGACATATGAACACACAAAAACCTGGAGACAATACATACATTTTTCTTATAGTTGATTCTGTTGATCGTAATAATCATGTGATATTAAAGCTATTTTTTAATATTAATTTTATTAACTACCTTTTAACTTGGCAATCTACACATAGTCCCTTAATATTGTTTTACCGATATTTGCCCATTGAAAACTTACATACGTAAAAATTATTATATTTGAACATATATTGACTAGTTCATGCATGCAATCAACCATATATTGGCTATTCAATAATATATTCAAACATGCATATTACGCATGGATATTATTTCTTCCTATCTATACATTATTCACTCCTGCATGCATGAATTTTCCTTTATATTTACTACTCTGAGCTTGTGTATGAATTTACATTCACCTATGCACTCATGTACTCGTAGGTTTCCTCTCGCCTGTTTCCTCTCACCTTCATCTGTGCCTCATAGATATTGTGAAGTGGGTCCGCATTCTCATCTACCACAGAGCCGGAGGAAGCCCGAATATCCTTGCATTCTTGCAGCCCTAAAACATGTCTGGAGTTTCTTATGCGATGCGTGATGTGTCCTGTTTGGGAAGTCCTTGGCTTAGCAACTGTTGCAGAGAGAGAGAGAGAGAGAGAGAGAGAGTGAGAGAGAGAGAGAGAGAGAGAGAGGAGAGAGAGAGAGAGAGAAGGGTGAAACAACTTTTATCAAAAAGGAGAACAAAGGAATTTCAGATGAAGGTTTGGGAAAAGCCCGTCGAGGACGATTGAGGGGGAAAGGGAAGGGATACTGAAATAAACTCGAACCATCTGAAATATATATCGAAAAGTTATCGACAAATGGAAAAATGGAAGATATTCTTGATAAAATGCGTCGGCATTTGTGACGATCAGCATACATAAGAGCATAATATGCAGCGTATATAAATGTAATAGTTATATATATGTATATACATGTACATAGAGGTAGTCTGTATATATGTACACACACCTATATATATATATATATATATATATATATATATATATATATATATATATATATATATATATAATTTATACATACATACATACATATATATATATATATATATATATATATATATATATATATATATATATGTATATATATATATATATATATATATATATATATATATATATATATATATATATGTATATGCATCTACATAGATATAGGCGTCAATGACCTTAGATGTCAGGATGCCAGAAAACCTCAAAACAATCAATCAATCTGCATAAATAGTTTATATATGTGTATACACATATATACATATATGTATATGTAATTATGTTTATATATATATATATATATATATATATATATATATATATATATATATATATATATATATATATATATATATATATGCATATATACATACATATATACACAAATATATATGTATATATATATCCATATATATATATATAGTATAAATAGGATGGAGAAAAGCCAGCGTAGCATCATATATTTATTTTCCAAATTTTCGAGACTTTGGGTCTCATCATCAGGGCTGTAAAATATACAAAATATACAAATTAAAAGAGACTCAGTATTGATATTAATATAAAAAGAACAACGTAAAAGTTAAATATAATCATTTAAAAAATGAAAGGAAAAAAAGGAAAAATTATATACATATATAAAATCAAAAAGTGAAGAATGCTCAAAGTACCTATCATTATGGAGCTAAAAAACTGAGTGACGTTGTCTGGTTTGGGAAGGAGGACGTCAACTATGCTATATATAGAATTGTGGAAGAAGTCTGACCATTTAGTGGGGGCACAAGCTGTTTAATTGCCAACGACTCCAAAACAGAGAGAGAATAGTCATTGGGCGCTAGGGTGACAATACGAAAATCCTTATATGAAAATGATGTTTTACATTTATTACAATGTTCACGTATATTGGAAAATTCTTTAGTTTTCAAAGTACATCCCGTACTGTGACTGACTCCGAGATGAGAATCGATTCTGACCTTGAGCAGTCTTTTGGTGGCTCCCACGTATTTCCCGATCTTACATTTCGGGCAAGTAAAGCAATATACCACCAAAGACCGCATCAAAGTCGGAAGTTTATCTTTGTGGAAGAACAAAGAACCCAGAGTTTTAGGATTTTTTTCTATTAACTTAAGGTTCACTGCCGGAAAAGTTTTTTGAATGACATTTTGTATTTGCACCTTAAATGTGTTAGAATGAATTAAAGGTATAGAGGCATATATTAATAATTTAGGCACGTTCGGTGCAAGTTGACGTGGCTGAGATTTATCATTTGAAAAGTTATTGACATATTTCAAGATTAAGGCTGGAGGATACGAATTGTTTTAAAAAACTTTAGTAAAAATTGGATTTCACTATGGAAGTTATGCCACGTCAACTTGCACCGAACGTGCCTAAATTATTAATATATGCCTCTATACCTTTAATTCATTCTAACACATTTAAGGTGCAAATACAAAATGTCATTCAAAAAACTTTTCCGGCAGTGAACCTTAAGTTAATAGAAAAAAATCCTAAAACTCTGGGTTCTTTGTTCTCCCACAAAGATAAACTTCCGACTTTGATGCGGTCTTTGGTGGTATATTGCTTTACTTGCCCGAAATGTAAGATCGGGAAATACGTGGGAGCCACCAAAAGACTGCTCAAGGTCAGAATCGATTCTCATCTCGGAGTCAGTCA
>NC_090751.1:38715215-38725215 GCF_036898095.1 Palaemon carinicauda
AGATTCTTTTGCAAATAATATTTATGGTTACCAGCAAATGAATATTACGAAATCCTTGATAATTTTGCGATGACGGCCATTTTTAATACAAGAAGGTAATAATTCCACTGCTTCAAAACGATTTGTATTCTGGAAGAATTGGATTTCATTCCAATGTATTGTTAAAGTTTTGTTAAGCAAGGTTGAGGGTAGAAAAAGCTTACTTGTAAATGAGCAACAAAAATACATGTGAATAACATACGCTTTTATATATATTATATATTATTATTATTATTATTATTATTATTATTATTATTATTATTATTATGAAAAAAATAATAGTTATAATGATGATAATCATAACGATGTTGATGACAAGAATGATGATGATGATGATGGTAAGAATAATTACTATATAAAGAGGTAGTTGAATCTTAATTTCTATAAAGTCCTTATGCTTGACATGGTTTTTGTAAGATATATCTTTAATAGACGAAACCTAGTCATAAGAATGAACTGCTATCAAAGCCATTCATAATGTCTATCTATTCTCTTCCACCATATCAATACAATACTTTGATGATGTGATTCCACTGCCACACATTTCTTATGCTAGAGAGAGAGAGAGAGAGGAGAGAGAGAGAGAGAGAGAGAGAGAGAGAGAGAGAGAGAGAGAGAGAAAAAAAAAAATTAGATCAGGAGTATCTTAACTTTATGTTTTTTTCTCTAAAATTCATAAATATAGATATTAACGTTAACATGAGCGAGCATGATTCTGTATGATACTGGTAAGTTTCCTTCATTTTCCCTCTGAGATTTTCGTTGGTCATATTTCTTTCCTGCCTGTCAGTTTTCATTTCCTTTTCATCATGCCATGTCTCGTCCACCTCTTCTTCTTCTTCGTCTTCTTCTTCTTCTTCTTCGTCTTTTTTCTTCTTCTTCCCTTTCTCTCCTTCGTAGCTTATGCATGCGCCTTCCCCTCCACAGCATGCTCGACATTTTTGGCTCCTTGGAGATATCCTTGATAAATATGATGGTTGCATCGTGGCAAACCGTATTCCCGTGGAGGTGCATCTTAACCATTCTGATGATTTAGCACTACACGGCTTGCATATTGGCACTACCATTGCTCTCCCCTGAATTTATCTTCGATTCAGGAGTTTCAGCCACGGCTTGTCAATGAAACAGGAAGGATGGAGGACGTTCATGGGAAAGAGAGAGAGAGAGAGAGAGAGAGAGAGAGAGAGAGAGAGAGAGAGAGAGAAGAGAGAGAGAGAGAGAGAGAGAGCTGTTCTTTTACTGGTTTAGAGAATTCCTTGGTCGCTGGTCAATAAACACGAGAGAAAGAGAGAGAGAGAGAGAGAGAGAGAGAGAGAGAGAGAGAGAGAGAGAGAGAGAGAGAGAGAGAGAGAGGAGGGGGGGAGGGGGGTTATTCTATCACTGGTTTAGAGAAATCCTTGGTGGCTGTTTCTCCTCACATCATTCGGATATATGATGGCCAAAGATCTCGATCTCCTGTGAGGAGGATTCAGCCCTTCGATGGATATGTTCTTGTGACTTTTCAATTTCCTGCTACATCAGCTCTTTGTGAACGGGTACAATTCTTGTGGTCGATTAGGAGTATATATAAGAACGTACAGAATATACAGACATCTCTCCTCATATAATTACACAAATCTATTTCTCATTTATGACACATATAATAAAAGCCTTATATAAGATTCAATTAAAAAACCTGAAGATTAATTATATTCATCCTCTGCTCGTTCTCAGGGAAATGGCGCAAAGAACTGCATGTTAAGAATGTTATTAGAGTTCATTACAAAGTATGTACTAGATAATTGATTTCAAAGATATACATATATTATTTCTTATATATTATGTTTACAGGGTGCATTTAAAGGTAGCATAACTCTATATGTATATACACATATATACTGTATCTCTATCTATCTATCTATCTATCTATCTATATATGTATGTATATGTATATATACATATATATATATATATATATATATATATATATATATATATATATATATATATATATATATATATATATATATATATACACACATATATCCATTTCTGAGTGGGGATACTTAACATAGTGAACAAGGTTGGTTTGCTGTGAGCGATCAGAAAAATTTCTCCATCATCACCAATGCACGCTGGTCAATATGGTGATGGAAACTGGCGAAACCAAATGAATTGACTGTGAGGCCTTGTTTTGCATTTGACTAGAAATGGCTGTATTTGTTGTTAGTTGTTGTTGGGCATGCTTTTTGTACTCCCCAAAAGATATTTCTTCACCAAACGTACATTTCTGAGGATTGAAGCGCGAAGTAGAGGATGATGAATGGAGAAGTATTGAATTAAAACTCAAGATAGAGATTACTGGAGAAATCCAACTGAGGCCCTTTGCGTCAACAGACGTAGGAGATGATTACATATATAGATATATACAGATATATACTGTATATCATTGTTGTGAATTAAATCGGATCAGTTGGAAAATGCGACTCTTCGATTCCTTTCTCTGTTTGATAAAATCCACTCGGAAAAAAATATGGCTTGGATGTGGGAACGTGAATACTGTGACCGAGTGGTTCAGTGTTGTGGCTGTATATCTATGAAATATCATTCGATACTAGCTATCATTCATACGTTCTTCTTTTTTTTCAAGTGAATACCGGCCATTACGAGGGTCTACATTATATGAAGGGTTTGAGGCTAGGATATCAGCCTTATCAATCTGTTGGGACGCTAGAATCCTGAAAAAAAATGTATCAGTGGTTATACAGGGTCAAGGTTTAAAGTGAATACACTGTATATATGTATTGTATACATAAATTCACACACATCTATACTTATATACGTATAAGTTTATATATTACCATATACACGCATGTATATATATATATATATAATATATATATATATATATATATATATATATATATATATATATATATATATATATACACACCCAGACATGCTCTTATTTATGTCTGGGATTTTACCAATTTTCATTACCATGCTGGCAACATTGGTGATGGTGGGAGACTTTAGTCTGATCATTCAAAGCAAACCACCCTAGCATGGGTGTCCCGGACTAGTACAACGTTGCTGATCATGGTGATACACCAACCCATTTACTACTTTAAGGTATCCCCACTCAGAAAGGGACATCTCTCCATAATAAAAAGCCAGTGTCTAGCTATCAGTCGGAAAACAACAATGTCTCACAAACTGCCTAAACTAGCGTGTTGTAGTTAGGAAAGGGGGAGGGTAGAAGAGAGTTGTTTTTCCTGTGTGAGTGTGCGTGCATATTTAGCGCAAATATTTAGCCGTCTTTTTTTATATGTCGCATACATACATACATGCCGTATATATATATATATATATATATATATATATATATATATATATATATATATATATATATATATATATATATATATATATACAGTATGTATATATATATATATAATATATATATATATATATAATGCACACATATACTGTATGTATAAATATGTAAGTGTATATACAGTATACATATATAAAGAGATGAAAAGAAATCATAGCCCTAAACAAGACTAAAACGGGTGATAAGGAACAACGTCGCCTAAAAAGGGGTCCAGAAACTGGAGATCCAGCGTAGTTAACAAGTATAGACACCCGGAAGAGGTTGAAAAAGCCTCTCATTTTATGCTACGTTGGGCACTTGATCGTGGCCTTCAGGATCTAACCCCGAACTCATCTCTGTAGCGGGATTGGGCAATTCGTTGGATAGGAAAATGGGACCATAACAAGGCAACAACAAATGTTTGTATTTCATACCTAAATTTCTATTCTGGTACCCTTTATACTGAAATGTATATTGATTGTTCAATGAAGCCTTGATTGAAACAATGAGTTACTCTATTGGTGGAAAGTGCAGGTTGTGGTATGTTTTGAGTGAATATGACTTTTTCTTAGCGAAATGTTTTGTTCTTCACCAAAACTCAGCCTTATAATGGTAAAACGTGATACATATATATTTACGAGTAAACTTTTAATAAGGAAAATAGAGTATGAATAGATTATGTTGTTATGATTTTTGGCACTTCAAAAAATGCTTGTTTCTTGATGATATTAGTGAAGATGAAAAATGGCCAATGGAAATGTTGTTTTGAATAAATCAGTAATGTGAAGTTAATAAAGGAAGAATATAAATGAACGCAAAAGATGATCACTGAATAAAGAACAGAACTTGGTCAGGAAGATTTTCTGAACGCGAAGCCACAATTGAGATGCAAGAATAACTGAACAGAGATGGTTGACCCAGAAGTGATAATCCCACCAAGAAAGTGGAATTATTGATTGAAGCTACGATGATGCCTCCGCCTAGAATGAAGTTTGCTTTTTGCGGAGATAAAGTTAAGACAAGGATCTTTTGGACATGAAGTTTTTTCAAGTTTCAGGTATAATTAACGCGAAGGACAATGATGTGGCAAATATGGTTCAAAAGAGATTGCAATTATTGACGTTATTTTTTACCCCTTCTAGAAATATAGTCATTTTTGTTGATGGAAACAATAATGATTCAAACTATAATACATAGTATAGTTAAGGGTGCAACTACAAATACAATTGAGAAACTGAAACACAAACTTATAATCTACAAAGTTTATCATGAGGAAGAGGATGTGGTAAATGCATTAGATAATAAAAATCATTACATAAAGTTACTCGCCTAATGTAAACGAGAAGATAAGTATGATATTTCAGAAGCTTGACGCATGTGGGACTGCCCGTATCCTTCTGAAATGTGATCCGGAAATTCGAAAAGCCATTCATGGTAATGGGCATAAAGGTAGCTTGCGGTGGGAATCGTATAACCTACGTAACCGATACGTTATACTAAATTGTTTCTACCGTCAGAGATCTAGTCATTTTAAAAGGGGGATATAACTTCAAAAATGATGGCTGATGATCATAAAACGAAACAGGTATTTGGATTTCATGAAATGTATTCAATGTTCAGAGCAGAAAAAAATATGGATAGAGGGTGAATTCTAGAAGCAGCAAAGCTTTGATGAGAAAATGAAGGGAGTAGTCTCAAATACAGATCATGGATACAGATTTTTTATTTATTTATTTTTTTTTTTATGAAAAATTATATTTTTCGTGGTTACTGTAGCTTAGAAATAGCTTCTGTTGGCGCTGATTGTCTTTTAGTTACAAAGATTTTTCAATTAGTAATAGTATTTTCGTCCCTCATTATGAGGATATTTTAGTTTTAACAATTTGAATTCCTTACGTATTGCGACTCAGTGAACGTCTTTAACAATTGTGTCGAGAGGGTTCTGGAACAACGCCCTCATGAGGTAAATTCAATGACCAAGTAAAGAAAAGCAAACAGTAATTAATACTCACACATACACACACACACACACACACACATATATATATATATATATATATATATATATATATATATATATATATATATATATCTATATATATATATATATATAATATATATACACACACACATATGTATATGTGTGCGTGTGTGTAGTTGTGTGTGTGTGTATAAATATAATAGATGTGCGCTTTTTATCATGTATTGACGTATGTGCAAGTGTAAAATAGTTATTGTGTCTGCGTTCTCGAAAGCTATTAAACATTGTTGGGCTACAGAAGCCTCAGTTCATCATATCAAGATACGTTGTAAGCCAGGCTGCATTTACATCCCTGGAATGTGTACCGAGTTCGTGCTCATACCAGAGCCACAAGGGACATGAATCAAGTTTTCACCTATTGCGTTCCATCAGCCAGAATGCTAAATGATGCTTGCGATCTTAATCGCAAAATGTGTGATTCTTCTTTGTTTCCCTCCTCACAAGAGAGAGAGGAGAGAGAGAGAGAGAGAGAGAGAGAGAGAGAGGAGAGAGAGAGAGAGAGAGAGAGGGGTGTTTGTAATATTGTCAACGAATGTAACATTTGTTTATTGGTAATGACAAAAAAATAACGACGGTACTTTACACATTTACTTAGCAGATAATTTTTCTTTGTTGTTCCTGTGAGTAGAAATCAAAAGTAAAGGTGTCTTAGCAAATATATCTGTCACCCTTCATGCACAAACGCGAACAAGTCGGTGATATCAGGCTTGGCTTGAAGAACATTTTTGTAAAAACTATCAATGCATTCTACCTTGTGTTTGGTAAGCAGATTAAACTCGTTTATTTTATTTTGGGTAGGGGGGAAGTAAGAAGGCGCTGGCATAAAATGTAGTAGCCTTGAGATTCCAGTAACTGTTGGACAAAAGCTTCGTTAAATCGTAAAACTTAAGGTAATGTAAAAATTATTTATTTAATGGATCCTTAAGATATGATTTGACGGAAACAAGTGATTTGGGCGTTAGCAACATGTGTATGTACAGTATATATGTGTAATGAAGATACTTTTATAACCATATTCGTTTTCAAGAATTTGAATCTCTTTACCTAGTTGATGTGAGGCGAAATACAGTATTTAAAAAAAAAAAAAAAAAAAAAAAAAAATCTCTCTTCCGATGAAGAAAGTGTTCGTATGGCTGACATTGAAATTGCCTTTGAAATAATAGAGCAATCTCTCTACTCGTAAGACCCATCGTTTTCGATATATGAAAAATAACGTAAGAGTATATGTTTATAGTTCTAAAAGTATGGCATCTCTCTCTCTCTCTCTCTCTCTCTCTCTCTCTCTCTCTCTCTCTCTCTCTCTCTCTCTCTCTCTCTCTCAGTATGGATGTCTGTCTCTTTTCCATAGCATTTGAACTTTGATTCTATTTTGCAACATCATTCCCATGACATCCCATTCAATCCTCTTTTGCTGAATGAACAATAAGTTGTTTCAGCAGCCATTGATTATGAATGTTATTTAATCACCACGTTCCATTATTATAATAATCTTATAAGGAATTTTCTAATTTTGTAGTTACTTTATTGCCGTTTACACCTTCCTGTGGAGGATAGCACTTTCCAAATGATTTAGGAATTTAGTGAAATTAATAGAGCTGTTCGATATATACTTTTCTATCTTTTTAATAAACCCTAACTAAGTGAGTGATATAGAGAGTCGAGTCATGCCATCATAGTTTAATATATTACATATCCCTTTGTTTTTATCTCTTTTGTTATTCATAGGTTCTCTTTTCTTCGTTGTTATCTATTGTCCTATTTATGATTTAACAGTTGCTAAGTCATGTTTCATGAAAATAATTGCCCATTCTTATAAGATTATTATAGGCTATGTGATTTCGGATCTTGATGGACTGAAATTGCAATTTGTGATGCATTTAAGCGAATGTAGAAACAAAGTAAGATTGTGTAACCCCCCCCCCCTAAATAAATGTATATCCATACTATCTGTTTTGCATTTGTGGCTGTACTTCTGAAAAGATACAATCCGCTTTCTTTAATTATAATGAGAAAAAAAGTTTTAATTGATACACTGTAACGTGTGAAAAAGAAATCAAAATTGCCGATACACATAAAATATTTCTCATAAAGTGCAATTATTAAGGGCTGAGAAATCTTTTTACAAAGATAGATGCTCACCACTTCAGAATGTGTTCCTAAGGAATATTGTGTACAGTAATGCTATCAAATTGTTTATAATTCAGTACGAATAAAACAACTTATTGAAATTGTATAAATTTTATATATATATATATATATATATATATATATATATATATATATATATATGTATATATATATATATATATATATATATATATATATATATATATATATATATATATATATATATATATATATATATATATATATGAAACGCGAAAAAATTAAGATAAAAAAATGATCCAAGGAACGCTTTAAGAAAATTTTTACAGTTTTTCCCAAAGTTCAAGTTTCATAATGAATCATAAGCAGAAAATGAAAACTGAACAATTTAGAGATCCAACCGAGAAAGAAACAAAGGAAAGGGAAAAGGAAACGCTTGGAGTTAGATTTCATAAAGTGATGGAAAGGGCGTCTAGGATGCGTAAGGGACATGTATAGGTAAAGAAGTTGGACCACTAACTTGTTAGTAGAGATCCTAACCCGTAAAAGCGTCTATCACTTATTCCGGCCATTCTATTATTTACTTATGATTCGATGATATCTTGGATAGACAAATAATGAACTTTAGAATTCCAACAGGTCTTGAAAAATCTATTGGAAAAGTTAAGCAGTACACCGAGAAGGAAATTAATCCTAAAAGCATTGAACTGTAGAAAGTTTCATCCATCTAAGTCAGAATAATTGATTATCTCTCTGGTAACAATATACCCTATATTAGACAGGATACGGTCAGAGAAGAGATAGGTTCGTAGAAAAAAGCATTAAAGGGAAGATAAGATCATTGGAAGAATTTAAAACAAGGAAGTTACAAATATGAAAAAAAGCAATTTTCCATCTTAGATAAAAGAGATTTATGTAAGAAAGCTTTGGTGATCATTGCCAAAAATATTTTGTTCTAGAGTTTTCTAAAGAAATATGATTGACAAAAGATAAGTATGTTATAGGCAGCATGATAAAAAAAAAATCTTATGTTACCTAAAGATGCTTGAAACGTTTTAGAGTAAACACAAAATATAGTGTGAGAAAAGCCGTAATCAAAGTTGATATGGATTGGAAAAACACCATAAAGGTTAGAAAAACATGTACTTTTTAAAACAGACATTGTACAATCGCAAACATAAGTTATGACTCAAAATGAATGTAAGCGATATGAATAAAAAAAAAAAAAAAAAAAACCGTAGTTAACTTATAAAGAACTGAGCTAATTTACTAATTCCAATTCCCCGGGCACGATTCCTGCATTCAGCCCACTCAGAACGAGTTACCTTTAAGCTGACACTGACACTTTGCCAGGAAGAGAAATAGCCAGTCATTTTAACAACATAATTCCATGACCTCGCATGGAATACTTTCCATCAGCCATGTTTTCGATAATACAGTATTAACTTTGAATATGGAAAACTTCAAAAACAAATTTCTTCTGTGAGCTTCTGTAGAAATTGAATAGAATCCCTAATTATGATTATGATGATAATGATCATTATTATTATTATTATTATTATTATTATTATTATTATTATTATTATTATTGCAAAAGCAGGATGAACCCAAGGGCTCCAACAGGGAGAAATAGCCCAGTGAAGAAAGGAAATAAAGAAAGAAGCAAACTACAAGAGAAGTAATGAACAATTCATATAAAATACTTTAAGAACAGTAGCAACATTAGAATAGATCTTTCATATATAAATTATGAAAAGAGACTAATGAAAACCTGTTCAACATCTTTCAACGAAAAACCCGTAATATATTCCTTAAATATTGCAATTTTGGGAGAGGGAAGATATCCAGTCCCTATAGCATTGAAGCTAATCATGATTGGCAGCTCCTACTGTTAACCACCCGGAGGAGGTTACAATTCACATACATCGGCCAGTCAACTGCAAGATGGATGCTTCAGTGATATCGGCTGCCGATATTTACCGGTATTCTTTTGTTGTATGGTGTTAGTTGTTTAGGGATTCTGGCCTTTTCTATTCTCCTAATAGGCTTATAAGTACTTTCCAACTGCTTTTAATTTTTCTCTTCATGCTTTTTTGGTCTATATCCTTTAACAGTGTCATGGTGACCGGATTCTTTGCCATTTTATCGAGAGAGAGAGAGAGAGAGAGAGAGAGAGAGAGAGAGAGAGAGAGAGAGAGAGAGAGAGATTAGCGGTAATGCTTAAATATTTAGTTGCATTCATATAATTAACTATACAAAAAGACGCGCGCGTGCACAAATGCACACAGAAACACACTCATACATACACACATATATGTATACATATATATGTGTGTATGTATATATATATATGTATATATATATATATATATATATATATATATATATATATATATATATATATATAAACACATATACTGTTTAATGTGTATGTATATATATATATATATATATATATA
>NC_090751.1:38730215-38757715 GCF_036898095.1 Palaemon carinicauda
GACTCCTTCTCCATCGGACTGGTCATTTCCGTGCTCCAACAGGTTTAAGGTCAAAGCCCCTGGGCAGATCGTGGGAAGTAATTCCAAGTGACACAAGTTCCTCCTTACTACCCCCTTTCCTGCTTCCCCCTGTTCCCTTTCCTTATCCTCCGCCCATGTGAGAGTTGATCGTTGGAGACGCCCATGCTTGGATGAAGATTATAAAGAGGTGAATTACAGTACCACTAAATAAAGAGGTTTTTGCGTAGTTCTCCCCGAGTCTCCTATCCCGTTTTTTGTGGTCAGTCAGAACCTAGCTTCCTATCTAGGTTCTATCAGAAAGTTTCATTTCGGGTGTCCCGACCTGTAAGTTCACTAACCTCCTCCCTAGGTATAAGTCTCCTAAGAAAGTAGTTCGAGGTAAGTATACTCTGTGTTGCAACAAATCACAAATTTTAAGTAATTGGTATCTTTCCTAACTGTACTTACCTCGAACTACTTTCGGGTTATGGCCCGCCCAGCCTTCCCCGAGTGTCTTACAGGAGTTTGAATGTATAGTTACCAAAGCTTACTGACGACCGAGACCTAGGTCCATGCTCTCGCACTCTGACCCGGGTCGCCTCATGGCGAGTATCCATCCAACACGGAGGGACCCACTAGAGAAAACGGAGATAGGGGAAACTACTCAAAAATCTGGTCGGTTGGGAGGAGAATCACAGATACTCCTAAGAAAGTAGTTCGAGGTAAGTACTATTAGGAAAAATACAGATTACTTAAAATTTGTGACTTTGTTAATTACTTTTCCTTACGGGGCTATTTTCCCTGTTGGATCCCTTGGCCATATGGCATTCTGCTTTTCCAACTAGGGTTGTAGCCTATATTATATATATATATATATATATATATATATATATATATATATATATATATATATATATATATATATATATAGGTGTGTGTATGTGTGTTTGTGTGTGTGGATGGACTGTATTAAGGATGACCTTCCATCCAAGGGATTAACAGGTGATGATGTATGGGACAGAGGTAGATGGAGAATGCTGGCCAGAAACATCGACCCCACATAGAAGTGGAAAAAGATGCAGATAAAGAAGAATATATATATATATATATATATATATATATACATATATATATATATATATATATATATATATATATATATATATATTATACACATTATGTCCCCACATAACCTAGCACACACTAGGCCCACACATCACCGCAGAGATTATCTATACGACTTTCTGCTAGGAGGGAGCGTATAATCAGAATCCCATTGAATGTTGAGAGTTGGCCTTTGGAGGGTGACGCTTACAGCTTCAGGTATTATGAGCCGGCCGTAGTTACTTGAGTTTTGAACAATGTAGGTTCCATCAAATACGGCTTAGAATAGTTGAAGCTGTAAGAAGAGCCCTCTGATGGCCAACAGTCGAAAGTCAATGGGATTCTAATTAGACACTCCCTTCAGATAAAAGCTATACGGATAATCTATATGGTGGTGTGGGCCTTCATATGTGTCTGAGTTTGTGTGCAAATATCCATGCATATATATATATATATATATATATATATATATATATATATATATATATATATATATATATATATATGTATATATATAAATTAATTCATACATACTACTACCAAAGTGACATACATAGGGTTTCGCCCTTACCAAGGGGCTCATCAGGTGGGTTTTGCCTACATCCATTATTGCAGGCTTGGTTCCCACGACCCTTTTCCTTCCCTCCTCTTTTCTATTTTATTTTCATCTCAATTCAAAGGTCATCAATACTTCATGAATAGCTTATGATAACTCATGACTTCTATTTGAGTTGGATTACTTAGAGAAGCAATTTGAAACCTACTTCAGCAGTTTGGGCATTGAACTTACGGATTTTTCCGCCGCGCCATGGGGTGAAGCCAAGTGTCATGTTTGGGCCGGGCGGTTAAGCCAAACGGTCCGTGCGGTGAAGCCAAGCGTGCCAGGCGATGAAGCCAAGTGCCATTGTTTTGCTGGGCGATGAAGACAAGCGGGCCAGGCGGTGAAGCCAAGCGCCGTTGTTTGGCCGGGCGATGAAGCCAAGCGGGCCAGGCGATGAAGCCAAGCGCCATTGTTTTGCTGGGCGATGAAGACAAGCGGGCCAGGCGGTGAAGCGAAGCGCCGTTGTTTGGCCGGGCGATGAAGCCAAGCGGGCCAGGCGGTGAAGCCAAGCGCCATTGTTGGGCCTGGCGATGAAGCCAAGCGGGCCAGGCGGTGAAACCAAGCGCCATTGTTGGGCCGGGCAGTGAAGCCAAGCGGTCCAGGTGGTGAAGCCAAGCGCCATTGTAGGCCAGGCGGTAAAGCCAAGCGCCATTGTTGGGCCGGGCAGTGAAGCCAAGCGGGCCAGGCGATGAAGCCAAGCGCCATTGTTTTGCTGGGCGATGAAGCCAAGCAGGCCAGGCGGTGAAGCCAAGCGCCATTGTTTGGCCGGGCAGTGAAGCCAAGCGGGCCAGGCGGTGAAGCCAAGCGCCATTGTTGGGCCAGGCAGTGAAGCCAAGTGGGCCAGGCGATGAAGCCAAGCGCCATTGTTTTGCCGGGGAATGAAGCCAAGCGGGTCAGGCGATGAAGCCAAGCGCCATTGTTTTGCCGGGCGATGAAGCCAAGCGGGCCAGGCGGTGAAGCCAAACGCCATTGTCGGGCCGGGCAGTGAAGCCAAGTGGGCCAGGCTATGAAGCCAAGCGCCATTGTTTTGCTGGGCAATGAAGCCAAGCACCATGGTTGGGCTGGGCAGTGAAGCCAAGCAGGCCAGGTGGTGAAGCCAAGCGCCATTGTTTTGCCGGGCGATGAAGTCAAGAGGACCAGACCGTGAAGCCAAGCGCCATTGTTGGGCCGGGCGATGAAGCCAAGCGGGAAAGGCGGTGAAGCCAAGCGCCATTGTTGGGCCGGGCAGTGAAGCCAAGCGGGCCAGGTGGTGAAGCCAAGCGCCATTGTTTTGCCGGGCGATGAAGTCAAGAGGACCAGACCGTGAAGCCAAGCGCCATTGTTGAGCCGGGCGATGAAGCCAAGCGGGCCAGGTGGTGAAGCCAAGCGCCATTGTTTTGCCGGGCAGTGAAGCCAAACGGGGCAGGCGGTGAAGCCAAGCGCCATTGTTTTGCCGGACAGTGAAGCCAAGCGGGCCAGGCGGTGAAGCCAAGCGGGCCAGGCGGTGAAGCCAAGCGCCATTGTTTTGTTGGGCGATGAAGCCAAGCGGGCCAGGCGGTGAAGCCAAGAGCCATTGTTGGGCTGGGCAGTGAAGCCAAGCGGGCCAGTCGGTGAAGCCAAGCGGGCCAGGTGGTGAAGCAGAGCACCATTGTTGGGCCAGGCAGTGAAGTCAAGCAGGGCAGGCTGTGAAGCCAAGCACCATTGTTTTGTCGGGCGATGAAGCCAAGGGGGCCAGGCGGTGAAGCCAAGCGCCATTGTTGGGCCGGGCAGTGAAGCCAAGCGGGCCAGGTGATGAAGCCGAGCGCCCTTATTTTGCCGGGCGATGAAGCCAAGCGGGCCAGGCGGTGAAGCCAAGCGCCATTGTTGGGCCGGGTAGTGAAGCCAAGCGGGCCAGGCGGTGAAGCCAAGAGCCATTGTTGGGCTGGGCAGTGAAGCCAAGCGGGCCAGGGGATGAAGCCAAGCAGGCCAGGTGGTGAAGCAGAGCGCCATTGTTGGGCCAGGCAGTGAAGCCAAGCGGGGCAGGCTGTGAAGCCAAGCACCATTGTTTTGTCGGGCGATGAAGCCAAGCGGGCCAGGCGGTGAAGCCAAGCGCCATTGTTGGGCCGGGCAGTGAAGCCAATCGGGCCAGGTGGTGAAGCCGAGTGCCATTGTTTTGCCGGGCGATGAAGCCAAGCGGGCCAGGCGGTGAAGCCAAGCGCCATTGTTGGGCCGGGCAGTGAAGCCAAGCGGGCCAGGCGGTGAAGCCAAGAGCCATTGTTGGGCTGGGCAGTGAAGCCAAGCGGGCCAGGCAGTGAAGCCAAGCGGGCCAGGTGGTGAAGCCAAGCGCCATTGTTTTGCCGGGGGATGAAGCCAAGTGGGCCAGGCGGTGAAGCCAAGCGCCATTGTTGGGCCGGACAGTGAAGCCAAGTGGGCCAGGCGGTGTAGCCAAGCGCCATTGTTTTGCCGGGCGATGAAGCCAAGTGGGCCAGGCGGTGAAGCCAAGCGCCATTGTTTTGCCGGCCAGTGAAGTCAAGCGAGCCAGGCGGTGAAGCCAAGCACCATTGTTTTGCCAGGCGATGAAGCCAAGGGTGCCAGGCGGTGAAGCCAAGCGGCATTGTTGGGCCGGGTAGTGAAGCCAAGCGGGCCAGGCGGTGAAGCCAAGCGCCGTTGTTTTGCCGGGCGATGAAGCCAAGCGGGCCAGGCGGTGAAGCCACGCGCCATTGTTGGGCCGGGCAGTGAAGCCAAGCGGGCCAGGCGGTGAAGCCAAGCGCCATTGTTTTGCCGGGCGATGAAGCCAAGTGGGCCAGGCGGTGAAGCCAAGTGCCATTGTTGGCCAGGCGATGAAGCCAAGCGCCATTGTTGACCAGGCGATGAAGCCAAGCGCCATTGTTGGGCCGGGCAGTGAAGCCAAGCGGGCCAGGCGGTGAAGCCAAGCGCCATTGTTTTGCCGGGCAATGAAGCCAAGTGGGCCAGGCGATGAAGCCAAGTGCCATTGTTGGCCAGGCGATGAAGCCAAGCGCCATTGTTGGCCAGGCGATGAAGCCAAGCGCCATTGTTGGCTAGGCCATGAAGCCAAGCGTCATTTTCTCACCGAAACAGGACGCACTCATTCATCAGTACCAGAGGTTCTTCACCTGCATAGCCAGTCCTTAAGCTTAAAAAAAAAAGCTTAAACCTAAAAAAAAAACCTTAAACCTAATAAAAAACCTTAAACCTAATAAAAAAATACCTTAAGCCTAATAAAAAAAAAGAAGAAAAAGAAGAAGATACTATTCCTTTCATAAAATTGTGAGGGCATCTACTCACCAAGTGTCAGGACCAAAACTTACTCTGCTTATCCCAGCTCTTCAACCTTCATCACCAGCCATTTGATGAACACCTATCCAGACTGTCCTCCTTAGGAAGAGGCGCAGCTTCCTTCCCCAGCTGAAGTATCTTGGGTCAACCTATAAGGACAAGAGTGCGTACTAGAAGAAGCCTAGCTCGTTCCCTCTGCAGAGCCAGTCTTCTAGATTATTCCCCCAGAACTACCCGAAGGTTGGTATCCAGAGGAATAGATCTAGATATCCGACCATTTGTACACTTGGCGGACGCCTTGTACTCGTTCACCAAGGTACATAGCATACTAGAATTTGATAGGTTTCTTCCCTCTGCATAGCCCGTTGTCCTCCAGGGTGGTCCAAGCATCCTTCAAGCTGGATAGTTGAGCATTGCATCCCTCAAGCTGGCTAGTCCTTCCAAGTGTTCTTCAAGGTGGGTGGTCAGTCAGGTTAAAGATCCTTAAGTTCTGGTCCTTGCAAAACTCGGCTAAATTCAACTTTCCTCTCAAAATAAACTGAAATTGAAGTTCTTCTTCTTGTTCTTTTTTTTTTGTATTTTTTTTGTATTTTTTTTATTTTTAGTTTTTTATTTTTTTTTTTATTAGTTTTTTTTTTTCCATCCATTTGCGGATCCAAGTATTCACTTAACGGTGTCTCTTCAGAAGCTTATCGATATGATCGGCTGCTAATTGAACCTGCTTAATGGTGCCAATGATTGTTATTAGATTACTGGAGTCATCTCTTCGTGGCATACAAATGGATTTGACACCACTCTCGCGGGTGATTTCCTTCAGCTTCCTTCCTTCCACTCCATAAATGGCTCTGTGGAACTTCCTTGGGATATCCAAGTCGGCAGTCACGTGCCCCTTTTGCTCATAATCCCTCTTGGTGTTAACTCTAACCTTCGCACTTTGGAAGGTGATATGACACTCAGGTCCACCGATTTTCTTTTTAAAGAATCCAGTTGTGCTTCTTCCCATATGAGCTAAGGGGACCTTTTTGGTCTCCTCTTCCCTGGAAGTTTCCTTCTGGAGCTTCTGCTCTTCCAGATTGTTGTTGCTGTTTTGAGGGAGATTCCCTTTTGAGGCTTGTAGCCGCCCCAGCAATTCACCAACACCAGATGCCCCTCCAACGACCTCCTTCTCCTCCTTATGTCCGTTGGCATCCAGGTCCAGCCTCTGTTTCTCTGTCTTCATCTGACTAATAATCCCAGATTGCTTCCCAATCGTTTCTTTCAGTTCCTGGATCTTTTTCTTAAATACAGATTCCGTCCGATGAATAGCGGCCACTTTTTCACTCTTAATTCTTTCTAGTTGCTCTCTCAAGTCAAGATTTTTTTCCTCCATCTCAATTGACTTATCGTAATATTCTTCCTTAAGACTTACTAACTCCTCTAATAGGCCGTTATACCTTTCATTCCTGACCAAATCATTGACTTTAGCCTCAGTCAGCTTCATCTCTAGTCTTTATTTTTCTGTTTCCATCTCTCCAATAATTTCTAATTGCTTCTCAATTGTCTCTTTCAGTTCCTCAATATCTTCCTCAAATACAGATTCCAACCGATGAATAGACTCTGCTTTTTCACCTTCAACATTTACTAGTTTCTCGCTTATTTCAAGATTTGTTTGTTCCATCTTAGTTAATTGATTTAGATATTCTCCGATTGAAGCATTTTTATTTGATAATTCGTCTTTTAGGTGATCGATAGTTTGTTGAAGATCTTGCAACTCTGTTGAGAATTTTTCAGTCTCGATTTCTTTTTTTTGTTTCCATCTCTTTAATAATGTCCAATTGATTCTGAATTGTTTTTCCTAATTTCTCAATTTCTCCCTCAAATACAGATTCCAACCGACGAATAGAGTCTGCTTTTTCACCTTCAACATTTACTAGTTTCTCGCTTATTTCAAGATTTATTTGTTCCATCTTAGTTAATTGATTTAGATATTCTCCGATTGAAGCATCTTTATTTGATAATTCGTCTTTTAGCTGATCGTTAGTTTGTTGAAGATCTTGCCACTCTGTTGAGAATTTTTCAGTCTCGATTTCCCACTTGGCCACGAAGAAAGTGGGTTAGTCACTGTCTATATAAGCTTGCCGACCAGGGTTCGTTTCCCGGCCGGAGTCAAGCTCTTGTCTTTGTGTGATTTCGCCTGGGGCTCTGATCCCGAGGTCGTTAAGAGAATCCAGACATTAATATATCAAAAATATATATGGCTTATTTGAATATATATATATATATATATATATATATATATATATATATATATATATATATATATATATATATACATATATATATATTGAGGTAGGTCATTGCTCCTGGCGAGCTTCAAAGGTAAAGTAAAAAGGAAAACGAAGAGTCTGGACAACATCTCTCATATTTAGGGCTAAAAAAACATATAAAATATTAGAATTCAAACTTTAGTAAAAATACAACTTACAAAAACAATTTAAAATTTAAGTTATATTTATAGATAAGTAAAAACAGTAACTTAAATTAAATTAAGTAAAAGAAAAGTATCTTCAAGCTGAAATACTCACAAAAAAATAATTAAACAAATAAATAAATGATTAAATTTTCTTAGGAGTCCAGAGAGCTGAGTGACTGTCCCCCTCCACATCGACTAAGGCGAAATCACACGAAGACAGAGCTTGCCGACCAGGGTTTGATTCCCGGCTGGTCACAAGCTCTTGCCTTTGTGTGATTTTGCCTGGGGCTCTGATCCCGAGGTAGTTAAGAGAATCCAGACATTAATGTATCAAAAATATATATGGCTTATTTGAATGTATATATATATATATATATATATATATATATATATATATATATATATATATGTTAATATATTATATATATATATATATATATATATATATATATATATATATATATATATATATATATATATATATATATATATATATATATATATATATATATTTTGCATCACATTCACAGCAAAGTACTGAAGGAATCAAACTATGGGAAAGTAACTTAAATCTTTAAAAGAGAGCGAGCTTCTCAACGTCTCTGTTAAGTAAGTCTAAAGTAAGCAGGAATAAAATGAAAGGGAATGATGTTAAGTTGATCACCCTGTCTATTATTCTAATGGGAAACCCGGATACTGATTGCCTCTGAATAATGTTTCAGAATTCTTGAAGTTTGCGGAAGCTGAGTCGAACACTTTTGCATTATTCAATATAATCAAAGCAGACACGTGTCATTTTAGGCACACAGCAAGGGGGGGGGGAGCGAAAGGTTGGCAAATAAAGTGTAAAGTTATCAGAGGTGAAAGAGTATATAAGTTTTTTCTCGAAAGACAGTATAGTTTTTGATTATGTAAGAATTGCGTAATTCATAATCACCGGTCGTACGATGTTCCGCCCTTTTGTGGTGAAATGTTCTCTATTTAAAGATTGTTTATAGATCACTATAAATTAATATGTTGATCAGATATTTAGCCAATATACATGTATACCTGTTGATTAAAACAAAGGATCATGTTACTTTTAAAAATATGGATATGGTTTGAATAACTTTGTGACGAAGCTGTTTGAAAATTTATTCTTGTTAGACATAATGCCGTGCGTAAGTTGATCTAATAAAATCAAAAGTAGACCGGAGAAGGATTAAGCTACATTCCTTGGAGCGAAAAATTAATCTGGTCTATGCGCGTGGGAGGATTAGGAGTAACCAAAGGGATAACGGTACTTTTCCTCATAAATAGTCATTCTATTTTAAACTCATTGTTTAGAAAATTGGTTTCTATATATGCCAAAAGTACCAGAGTAGGCCTACCACTTCTTAGGGTAAGACTTAAATATTGTTTGTTCTGTAACGTTTTTGTCAAATAATTATATT
The DNA here is from genome assembly GCF_036898095.1 of Palaemon carinicauda. Classification (NCBI taxonomy): domain Eukaryota; kingdom Metazoa; phylum Arthropoda; class Malacostraca; order Decapoda; family Palaemonidae; genus Palaemon; species Palaemon carinicauda. The sequence goes on from NC_090751.1 coordinate 38,739,061, forward strand.
TCACTTTTTTTTATTGATTTTTCGAGTCATGGATATTAAATCCTAGCTGCAACGTAGCCTGAATAATGATTAAGAATTATATTATTATGGCACAACAACGAATTATTATTATTATTATTATTATTATTATTATTATTATTATTATTATTATTATTATTATTATTATTATTATTATTATTATTATTGTGTTAGGACCTCGGAAGAAACAGTATGTAAAATGCATTTAATTTTTACAACTAAGCTTAATGATTACTATTGAATCATCTCCACAGGACTGTAAATACCTACATTAAGTCCTTGTAACGTGATAAGAAATTCTTGATGCGTACCGTCTTTGATGATCAGCCATGCGTAATTCCGTCTTCCATACCGTAACATATTACGAATTACTGCGTCTCTTTGTAAGCATCTATAATTTTTGGGAATGATCGTTATGCAATGATAGGTCATAAATAATACCACATTTCGAGATTCAAGATAAAAACACTTCTTAGGTAGCGAATAATGAAAAAAAAAAAAAAGATTGGAATCCAAGCTCAAGCCTGGCTGAGCAGATAATTACTATTTGGCTCAGGAATATATCACTAAAATTATACACTATACGTATAAACAATCTCACATATTTTATACATGTATATACATGCCTATACCCGGTATAACCACATTCACACACACACACACACACACACACACACACACACACACACACATATATATATATATATATATATATATATATATATATATATATATATATATATATATATATATATATATATAGGGAAAGAAGTCTAGAAATGAACAGGATAATTTTGTGATCTTGAAAACGCGCGTCATAGGGTACCATGAAAGTAAATCTATCGATGTCCGAGAAAGAGAGGAGTACCATAAAAGTTGATAAGGTTAGTGAGGAGGATTTATAAGGGAGCAGGAACCACCGTACAGAGAAAATATGGGGAGAGAGACGTATTAAGGTTGGGCTCCACCAGAGATCTGCTCTTAGTCCAATCCTATGACTCTTGGCTGTAGACTTTTTGTCATTAAGATTAAGGAACAACGAAAAATTGCGGAAATTGATGCCTGGTGATGATTTAGTCTTTTGCGGTAGTAGGTTGGTGAGGGCACCAGCTGTCCGTTGAGATACTACCGCTAGAGAGTTCAGGGGGTTATTTGACTGACCAGACAGTACTACATTGGATCCTTCTCTCTAGTTACGGTTTTTTTCCCTTTGCCTACACAGACACCGAATAGTCGGGCCTATTCTTTACAGATTCTCCTCTGTCGTCATACACCTGACAACGCTGAGATTACCAAACAATTCTTCTTCACCCAATGAGTTAACTACGGCACTGTAATTGTTCAGTGGCTACTTTCCTCTTTGTAAGGGTAAAAGAGACTCTTTAGCTATGGTAAGCAGCTCTTCTAGAAGAAGGACACTCCGAAATCAAACCATTCTCTAGTCTTGGATAGTGCTATAGCCTCTGTACCATGGTCTTCCACTGTCTTGGGTTAGAGTTCTCTTGCTTGAGGGTACACTCGGGCACACTTCTATCTAGTTTCTCTTCCTCTTGTTTTGTTGATTTTTTTTTTTCGTTTATATAGGAAATATTCATTTTAATGTTACTATACTTTAAATATTTAAATTTTCTTTGTTTCCTTTCCTCACTGGGCTATTTTCACTGTTGGGACCCCTAAGCTTCTAGTATCCTGCTTTTCCAACTAGGGTTGTAGCTTGGCATTTAGAAATAATAATAATAATAATAATAACATAGCAGACACAAAAGAAAAACTACAAGATAGGTTTTTAGTATGGAAACGATCCTTAGAAAGTGAAGGATTGGTGAACATTGGAAAAACAGAGCTAATGTTTAGTAATAGAGAAGGAGGCAAAGCGAACATTCATCTGGAGGATGGTACAGTCTTAAAACACAACAATGAGTTTAACTACTTGTGATCGATATTAACAGAGAATGGAGGTACTGAGAAAACAGTGAGGCGGAGCGTGAAAGAAGCATAGCAAAAGTGAAAAGAAAAGAAGAAACTGGAGTTGTTCTAGACAAGGAAATGCCATTAAGACTGGATATGAAGATCTATGCGATAGTTGTCACGCCCATATATGGGCATTTAAGAGGAAAGAGGTGGAATTGTTTGAAAGAACTAAGATGTGGGTGGTGAGATGGATTGCTGTAATGGCACTAATGGAAAGGAGGAAGAGTCATACCACACATGCTTCTTATAATTATAAGAAGCATGTGTGGTATATGTAAAGTAAAAGATAAGCCTAGGGAAGCTTCAAGCTCGTCTAAGATACTATGGCCTTGTAATAAGGAGAGAAGTGAAACCAATTAACAGAGCTAGGAACATCCCAGTAGCGGGGGAGAGGAGTGCATCATATAGATGGATGCAGTGAGGGGGGATATGGCTGGAGTGGTAATGAGGGATGAAGATGCTAGAAATAGAAATAGATGAAGAAAGTTTACTCTAGCGGCTGACCCTGATCTACAGTGAGACTAATAAGGTCGAAAGACTATATATATACATATATATATGTATATATATATATATATATATATATATATATGTATATATATATATATATATATATATATATATATTTATATGTATGTATATATATGTAAATATATACATATATATATATATATATATATATATATATATATATATATATATATGTGTGTGTGTGTGTGTGTGTATATACACACACACACACACGCACACACACACACACACACACATATATATATATATATATATATATATATATATATATATATATATATATATATATATATATATATATATATATATATGTATATATATATATGATAAATTTTGGACATTTAGACGTGTTTTTCATATTCAAATAAGCCATATATATTTTTGATACATTAATGTCTGGATTCTCTTAACGACCTTGGGATCAGAGCCCCAGGCGGAATTACACAAAGACAAGAGCTTGTGACCGTTCGGGAATCGAACCCTGGTCCGGTAAGCTTGTATAGACCAGGGTTAACCCTGGTATAGATAGTGACTACCACTTTCTTCGTGGCTAAGTGGTAGTCACTGTCTATACAAGCTTGCCGGACCAGGGTTCGATTCCAAGATGGTCACAAGCTCTTGTCTTTGTGTGATTCCGCCTGGGGCTCTGATCCCAAGGTCGTTAAGAGAATCCAGACAATAATGTATCAAAAAAGATATATATGGTTTATTTGGATATATATATATATATATATATATATATATATATATATATATATATATATATATATATATATATATATATATATATGCGAGTGTGTGAGATTATGTGCGTGTGTGTTTATTTCTTGAACTCTTCAAGAAATTCGTTAATACAGACCATCGTCGTTCACTTTGTTTTCGCTGTAGGATATAACTACTTTCAACGCCTCTTTTGTTACCTTTAATGCCTCAAGGCTTTTATGACAATTGGAAACATTATTTGATAAAATAGGAGTCTACTAATAACGACGAATAAAAGTTATCCTTTTCTATATGTGACATCAAGAAAAAGTAAGGCATATTTGTTATTCCAAGGTTAAAATCAATTCTCTTTTGCATATATTCATCACAAAACCTTTCTTTTGTTTTATTAAGTCAAGGGAAGACATTTTCTTAAACGAAACTAGATTATCGATATTCAATACCGTAAATTGAAGCTAATATAATAAATATCACTAAATCGATGAATGCTGTTTTGATAATCGGTAGACATTTTGATTCAGAATTTGCACAGCCAAAAGACAAAAAGAAAAAACTGCATTTCATGACAGTCTTATTAGTTTTTCCTTAAAGATTAATGGTATTACTTCCTGAATCCATTGTTACTAACCTTATTCTTTGGAATATGAGAGTAATATTAAAAAGAGGAAGATTGATAACTGCATCCATATCCCAAGTGAAACAGACTAACGTGTACCCTTTCAAAAGAACCTCAGGTTAAACGTGATACGAAGGGAGGGACCATAAAGAAAAAAAAAAGTAAAAAAAAAAAAAAAAAAAGAGGCTGGTGCCCATCTCCTGTTACAATATATATTGGAAACTTAATGAGGTTTGAAGACTGAATAATCTCTAGATGGGCATATTGAATGTTAAGGTTAATAGCAGAATTCAAAACCGATCTATTCCTCTCTGATCATTCCAGAGCGTCAGAGCCAATTAGGCCTATTCTCTCTTCTTCGGCTTCCTAGTCATCTCCCTTGCCACACCTCTCCCCCGCACCCTCTACCATCTTTTTTTATAGGTTCCTTTATCTATACATCTTATCTCTACAAAGCCCTTCCTCTTGTTTTTTTCCCGTTGCCCATCTGATTCACAGTCCGAAGACTGTTAAACCAACTTTCTCTCTCACCAAGGCCTACCAGCTTTCAAAATAGAAAGATCATTGTAGATGTATGCTTCCGGCCATCAAGAAGTTCGTTTGGAAGTGGGGAGTCTTGGTGTTAGTCTGCTGAATCATCGTAACATGATAATTTACTTTTCTTATTTCGATTTGGAAGTTTCTGGTAAGGGAACATCATGATAATGATGATAATAATATTAGCAATGATGATAATAATATTAGCAATGATAATGATGATAATAATATTAGCAATGATAATGATGATAATAATATTAGCAATGATAATGATGATAATCATTATAATAATTGCAATAGTATATTAATTTTTCATTATAATAATAGTAATAGTATATGCATATCACATTAGGGTTTAGTCAGAATATGAAATAACAGGAAATACAAAATAATTTAAAAAGTAAATAAAGAGTGATAATGGCTATAATGATAATAGAATTGATAATAATAATAATCATTATACTAATAGTAGTCATATATTAATTTCACATTAGGATTTAGTCAGCATATAAAAGAAAAATAAACTCAAGATAACTTCATTCCCAAACCTATAAAGTAAATAAAAAGGCCTTCGGTCTACAAGTTCCCGTTAGTAAGTAAATATCTAAGTTAGTTAAAAAATGATAGCTACAAATTGCATCCTGAAATAGAAAAAGCGAAAGAAATGGGAGATGTTTTGAGAGCCAAGGCTTCTCTAAGTGCATTAACGACGTTTCTCGACGGGGCGCAGTGGCACCCTGGTCGTCACGACCAACATCATGGTGCCACTCTTCTGCCCACATGCCGGCGAACATCTTTTGACGGATGCGTAGCTTCGAGGGAGAAAGGTCTACTGTCCGCATTTGTTGAGGGATGATAATCGTCTTGTGTATTTTTCGTCTCGGCAAACATATTGCAATCTTCATCATTCTCGAAAGCACTTAGGTTCATATTTTTAAATATTGTCCATTCAAGTAATTTGCTTTTCATATAGTCATATTTGATCACGGACGGTTTCTTTATTTCTATTTTCTTCTCCCTTTCTGTCTCCTTTGAGAAGTTTTTGAAGGATGAGGTAAGTGACAGCTCATTTATTCTCTCAGGTCATCCACAGAGACTTATTCAAATATCACCAGTCATCCTACGTGACTCAGAATACTTTACATCGTCACAATGAGTCAGAAATTGGTGAAGGCTGGGTAGGTCCTCGAGGCTCGTCACGAGGACGAGGTAAAAAAATAGATAAAATGAAAGTTTTTGTTTCGTGAATAAGAACTAATTTCACAAATGAGTTGTCATGGGGATTAAATGAACGAAGGCTTAAATATTATTATTGTACATGCGGGGATTAACTCAGTTGTATTAGAGCACAATCGTTTCTCACTTTAATGCATGACGAATATCCTAGAAAATTATATGGTTCTGGATTTTAATGACCCAAGTTGTGAGAAAATGTTATATTTGATATCCAATTGGCTGCACTTGAAATTTTTTGATAACCTTTCTTTTAATTCGAGGCTTCTATTATTCATGGGAAATGATTTCACATGAAAATCCGAGGTGTTTCATAGAGGAAAAAGTTTACATATAAAAATTAGATATGCAAAAGCTCCGAGCATCCTAATTCCTATAAATGAGAGAGTGAAGTACGAGTTGAAAAGATGTAAAAGCATTGATATATATTCTTTTCATAATGATGGCCATACATATTGGTTTTTGGTAAATGCTCCTTCCCAAACTAGGATTGAATCCTACAATTCAAAATGAAAAGAAAATATTGACAATCGAGTTTGTATTCGTTTCTTAGTTGTATGTTTGAATCCTGATCCATTTAGAGGCTCTAATCATGATAGAATTTCGTTTATGGCACCTATTTCTAAGTTAGAGGGAATTTAATATTAAAAACTATGTATACATATATAAACTATATATACATATATATATATATATATGTATATATATATATATATATATATATATATATATATATGCATATATGTATATATATATATATATATATATATATATATATATATATATAAATATATATATACATATACATATACATGTATATATAAAGCTTTATATGTATATATATATATATATATATATATATATATATATATATACACATACATATTCGCATATATGTATGTATATATATACACATATTCGCATATATATATGTATATATATACACATATAAGCATATAATATTTATATATATATATATATATATATATATATATATATATATATATATATATATATATATATATATATATAAATATGTATTTACATATATACGTTTAGACTATCAGAAAGATTAATGAAAGCCCTTCGAAGACAAGAAATAGATGAATCTTACGTTAGAACACTTGAAGATATCAATACAGGCAGTACAGAAATTCCAAAACTACGTGAAGATAGTGAGAAAATTCCGATTTGTAAAGGAGTTAGACAGGGAGACTCCATCTCTCCTAAATTATTCATAGCATACCTAGAAGTTTTTAAGAATTTAGAATCGGAAAATGTAGTAACTAATATCAATGGGTAGTATTTTAACAACTTAAGATTTGCAGATGGCATAGTGTTGCTTAGTGAATCATGGGAGTAATTAAAAAAGATGATAGAAGATTTGAATAGAGAAAGCAAAAATGTAGGACTGAAAATGCATATGAATAAAACTAAGATAATGCTTAATGAAAATCCAGACACCACAAAGAGTGATGGATGAACCTCTAGAGATTGTTAATCAATATATGTACTTAGGACAGACAGTAAGTGTTTTCCCAGTACACGAGACCGAAGTTAAAACAAGGATAATTATGGGATGGAGGTAAACAAAATGAGATTATGAAAATTAAAATGCTTATTTCTCTAAAAAGAAAGGAATTTAATCTAGTGGTCCTACCAGTATTATCCTATGCACCAGAAACTTTGAACCTTACTAAAGCCTTAGAACTTAAGGTAGTTACAATAATGAATAATAATGGGAATAACACTAAGAGACAGAAAAACAAGTAACATGGAAACGAGAGGTAAACTAAAGTAGAGGATATTGTAACAATACGTAAAAAAAAGAAATGGACATGTGCAGGAAAAATAATGGAAGTGACAGACAATATTAATTTCTAGGTAGTAGGTTGGCCAGGGCACCAGACACCCGTTGAGATTCTACCACTAGAGAGTTATGGTATCTTTTGACTGACTTGACAGTATATACTACATTAGATCCTTCTCTCTGGTTACGGTACTTTTTCCCTTTGCTTACACATACACCGAATATTCTGGCCTATTCTTTACATATTCTCCTCTGTCCTCATACACCTGACAACACTGAGATTGCCAAACAATTCTTCTTCACCCAAGGGGTTACTGTACAGTAATTGTTCATTGGCCACTTTCCTATTGTTAAGGGTAGAAGAGACTCTTTAGCTATGGTATGCAGCTCTTCAAGGAGAAGGACACTCCAAAATCAAACCATTGTTCTCTAGTCTTGGGTAGTGCCATAGCCTCTATACCATGGACTTCCACTGTCTTGGGTTAGAGTTTTCTTACTTGAGGGCACACTCGGGCATACTATTCTATATAATTTTTCTTCCTCTTGTTTTGTTAAAGTTTATATAGTTTATATGGGAGATATTTATTTTATTGATATTACTCTTAAAGTATTTTATTTTTCACTTTTTCCTTTCCTCACTGGGTTATTTTTCCTATTGGAGCCCCTGGGCTAATAGCATCCTGCTTTTCCAACTAGGGTTGTAGCTTAGCAAGTAATAATAATAATAATAATAATAATAATAGATGGACATTAAGAACAACAGAATGGGCCATTAAAGATTGCAAAAGTAGGGAAAGGAACATAAGAGGATGGATTGACGAACTAAGAATGTTTGCGAGTGTGGAGTGGCATAGATAAACCATAAATAGATGCAAGTGGAAGGACATGTCTGAGGCGTTTGTTCAGCAGTTGACTAGTAACAGCTGGTGATATATATATATATATATATATATATATATATATATATATATATATATATATATATATATATATATATATATATATACATATATATACATATATATGTATATATATATATATATATAAATATATATATATATATATATATATATATATATATATATATATATATATATATATATTCCAGGAAATTTATAATGACATGTAAAAATAGTTATTTTATATAACATACGAGGAGCTGCTGAAAGCAATCATATATATTATGAAACTAATATTTCAGGATAAACTATATTCTAGAGCAATATAAAATTATTGTTGATGTATAAATTGTATGAATTCTGTAACAGGACTTTAGATAAGCAACAAAATAAAATTTACTAAACATTTATTTAGTATATACAAATATTTTTTTCAGGATAGTTAATAGATATTCTTAAGGACCTTCTCAAGTTTTACTCTGCATTTCAAGTAAACGCCGAAAACATTTTATATTTTTTAGTCCTAATATTGGAAATAGAAATGCCCTAAAATCAACCTTATTTCACTTCTTGTGAAATACTGTTGTGCCAATTGTACTCATATTCTTAAATTCGGGTGACAATTTCTCTTTACTATGCATTCGTTGATTGATATTTGCATTCACACTTTTGTTTCCGCTGATAGAAGTCATAAACGAAATTGTACATGTAGTAAAACGTGAATGAAATTAATTTGATTTTGAAAGAGGTACGAAATATCTGTACTTTTCTCATCTCATGGAACCCTATTCTATGGGTTTTATCTACAGCCACTGAATGCACGATAGCATATCTTTCAAAGACGCAATAATGAAAAAAAAAAAAATTATTATTATTACTCGCTAAGCTACAACACTAGTTGGAAAAGCAGGATGCCATAAGCCCAGGGGTCCCAACAGGGAAAGTAGCCCAGTGAGGAAAGAAAACAAGAAAAAATAAAATGTTTTAAAAACAGTAACAACATAAAAATAAATATTTCCTATATAAAGCACACAAAACGGCAGATGAGAATTAAACAAAAGACCTAGTGTTATTACGGTGTCTAAAAGTATGTAAAGAAAGTTTTTCACTCAGTCAATGATTTTTTAATCAAGAAAGGGACATTTTGGAAGAGCTGTTAGCAAATGTTGTCTTTTTTTCCATTGTGCATACATACGTGCAGGCTCAAATATGCCCACACTCACACATATGCACAGAAAGACACATTTACACATATATTTATATTTTAGTTTATAATATATATATATATATATATATATATATATATATATATATATATATATATATATATACATATGCTATGTATATATATATATATATATATATATATATATATATATATATATATATATATATATATATATATATATATATATACATATGCTATGTATATATATATATATATATATATATATATATATATATATATATATATATATATATATATATATATATATATATATATACATATGCTATGTGTCCATATATATACATATGCTATGTAAAGAGAGAGAGAGAGAGAGAGAGAGAGAGAGAGAGAGAGAGAGAGAGAGAGAGAGAGAGAGAGAGAGAGAGAGAGAGAGAGAGAGAGAGAGAATAAGCAACTCCTTACGAATGAACCAGCGTCCGAAGAAGACGAATAAATGAAAAAAAGAAATATGGAAATTTGAAGCTGCAGGCTTCCAACTTTTAATCAACTGACAGGGATGTCAATCAACCTCGTGACAGGAAAGATAAAAGTGTCACTCGTGCCTCCGACACTTATCATTATGAAACATCATGCATCGATTACGCTGCAATGGAATTCTTTCGGTTTTTATTCGTCTCTTAGATTTTATTCCTTTTGTCGAGTCCTTTTATTAAACAAAGAATTGTCGTTATGTAAGGTGTATAGTATTTAATTTTGTTGAGAAGTCTATGAATATTGTTGGATATTTTATATACTACTACTACTACTAATAATGTAGATGAATGGTAGTCCATATAAGGAAAATTAAAAGATTATGTGTATATGTAGAAATGCTCTACAGCTTCGTCCGGCACTGGACCTCTTCTTAGAGAGTTTTCATAATAAACCTTCTAAGATGATGTCCAGAGGCGGACGAAACTGTAGAGCATTTTTACATATATACATAGTCTTTTAATTTTCCTTATGTGGACTACCATATATCAAGTTATCTTTGTGCTAAGGAAGATTACATTTATAATGATGTAGATATGATGATAATACAATTTTTTTTTTTCTAAATACCTTTCATAATATTGGCATTTGGTTATCCATCTATAATTGATTCCATTTCATTCATAGAGAGATTTAAATTGATTTACAATGAATAAAGGAGTTGCTTTTGAGAATGGCAAGTCTCAAATAAATTCACAAGATGGCTAGCCACAAATTAATTTTATAAACAAAATCTAGTTTATCATCAATCATTTATTATTTGTCAATAATTAAAGTCATATCTTCAGTGTTGATGAATAAGAAACTAGATACATTAATCTTCAAGAGCCAAATGCCAGTTTCTTTAAGTGTGTTTGTAAATCATTATGTTTAATACTTAAGAAATGCATTACGTTTGTTGTTTGTAAATTTCAGTGGCATAAATGAGGCCAGTAGCTTCATCGTTGATGAGCGTATAACAAATTAATCTCTATAGTAGAGTTTAAACAGGTCTTTATTTTCAATTAGTGCGTTGATTTAGGCAATTATCTAAGAAAACATTCGGCCACGGACTCTGTTGGCATATGAGCATTGTGGCCTCCCTTCCAAGTATAATTGGGGAATCAGAAGAGACAGAGTGTTATAAGATTTTCCAGACCATGTCCTTACATGGTGTTAAAAGCCGATAAGCATAAGGCTGAAGGATAGATTAATTGTTTATGAGTGATGATTTTTTTTTTTTTTTCAAAAGAAAGGAATGGGGTAATTATATATGGTTTTACGAAATAGAAGGAGTGAAGGACGATTTTAAGAGTATAGAAAGAAACTGATAAGGATTAATTGTTTTGAGGAAGGAAAGAAGAATTTAAGTTAGTCTTTGGAAATCGAATGAGATGAATGAACTATTCGTAAGTAAAAGAAGAAAAGGAGGGATAACGATAAGGCAAATGAGGATAAGGAAGGATGGTTATATGAAAAGGAAAGGGGAAAAAGGACTGCTGTGAAAAAGGAGCGATGGATAGTTTTAAGAAAACGAAATAATGGATTATTTTAACTAGTAAATATGGAATGATAAATGTTATTAAGAAAAAAGAATGGTAAAGTTGGAAAGCTTCAAGAAAAAGGGGGGAAGGAAAATAAGAAGAGAATGGAAGGTTATATGAAAAGATAAGCTTTAGAATGTCGGGATATCAGAAGATACAACATAAAGGATATATGCTTGTAAGAAAAGGAGGGGAAAAAGATGAATGACCCCTGGTGTAATAAAATGGAAAGACTTTTTATACAACAAAAATAGGGGATAAGGACGGATGGTTGATAAAGAGAAAGAGGGGAGAATAATCTTACAAGAAAAGGAAAGGAAAGAGTAGATAGATTAAATAGTTAGGAGTAACTGGAGATATAAAATATCAAAACAACATTAGTATCAATATTAAGAATACCGAGACTAATTTCCTTTGCCATATTAAACATGAACATGCGAAGAACACTGCCTTTTTTTAAACTTACCGAAGCACCGTGAATGTACACAATTTGTGTAGCATTTTTTCCCTACGGATTAGAATGAACAGAATTTAAGTTAAATGAAAACTAAATATCTTGAGCAAAGTAATTGTAGTTACAGCACTTATTTCTTTGAGTAAGGAAAGTATCAGATGGCATAACCCTAGAACGATACTGCTTATGATATCATAAATGAATATTTCAAGTGCAATTCTAAAAGGAAGTTAATATTTTTCAGGAGAAAACTTATTTTAATGCGATAAGAATGAGTGACACGTACCCAACTAGAGATACCTGACTGTCGACTCACAGAACAAAGCTTTAGTTAATGATTGCTGTTGGCTGTGTGTGACGTCTTTGTATGCTCTTCGATATATCAACGACTGTTCGCCAAATACCAAAGATTATTTGCCGACTATTGAGGGATATGTCTGCTACCAGCTGCGACTATATTTCTTTTTTTCAAATATTTTACCAATAACTGTCTATTATAGTTAAATCTTCAAATTGAATATAAAAGAAATAGGTTTTTACAAATTCTTATATCGTAACAGATTATTTAAATGTGCAATATTTTACGACCTTACAAGAACTGCAATTTTAAGGCAAAAGGTAATCTGAAAAGTTTTCATATTTTCATTATAAATTCCTCTTTTCTATTCCACCAACACTATTTTCCTTACATTGCTTGATTTACTATTATGCTAATCATTTACAACATAGAAAAAAATAGATGAACGTTTGAATATAGCGAATCAGATTAAAAGACTATGTTATCACAAGCAAATGATAACAAGATATACGAAATCAGAGCAAATATTCATATGCATTATTTTATTCAGGCAGAGTAATTAAATCACCAAAACTGATATTAAAGTGGCTACTAAATATAATGTAAATTGGATAAAAATATTATATTTTTCGTTCATATTTGTTGTTTTCTACTCCAATAATTACTAAAACATGTTTTTGCAATACTCCGATGCCATAATATCATGGATATATTCTAAAAAATATAAATAATGCATGGTATAGATAATCCACATATTCACATCAATATTTTCTATCACTTGAGTTTTTTTTTTTATAAGGTTTAACAATCGTCTTTAAATTTGGCCATATGATATCTGAACAGAAGCCTGTTACATAAATTATCTATTACATAATCACGCGTAAGCTTTTCCATAAAACCATATATCAAATAGACAAAAATGTATGATATACTACGATGAAAGGTAGAAATGTATTTTTAAATATTTAAGCAGCGCAATGATTTGCAGTATGAAACTATAAGAAATAAAAGGATTCAATAAATTAACTTTCTACGGTATAAATATATCAGGCACATTTAATTTCTATAATGTGGAACCTGTCATATAATTTAGAATGCTTGCATTCAAGCTCATGAAATATGGTAAGACTCAGTCACGTGATAGAATGGTGAAAAGGATTATGGAGTATGTGAATGAGAGATTAGGACATAACTCATGAGCCAAGAGGTATTTTCTTTTTCTTATTTGGTGAAAGTTTAATTTCATAGATATTCGTATTATTATAGTTGATAGAATGAAATGCCTATAAACGAATTGCTAGTACAACGGTCATCAATCAGATACAGTCAGCTTGGAATATTTCGTTTTCTCTGATGCCTTTTATGCATCTTTGAAGAGGTTGGTCTATCGATTCCTCTGCTGCTAAGCTCAATCCTTACCCCTCCTACTTCAAATTCCCCTAAGCCCAATTCGTCTTAATAAAAGACAAATTTCTGTGATAAATTCTTACAAGTGCAAGTCTCTTATTTTCCTCAGATAAAAACTTATAATTACTTTGAGCAATTTTTTGTTGTTAGTAAAAGCATCCTGACTATTTGGTAAATTGTTGCTTGAAAATACATTTACTATTTCAGTGGCCAATGCAAAATAAAGATATTTGAAGGAAAATTCTAATTTGTTTACATGAATCATCAATTAGAATGTTTAACATACATATTATCGTTCTAAATCCAATGATGAAGAGTTCCACCCCTCACGAGAAAAATATCTATATTTTCATGGAAAGAGCAAGATTATGGAGCAAATCAAAGGAAATAATCCTGTCGTAAAGCGGACGGAAAACCAAGTAAACACAGGAATTATCCACAAATGAACGAGACGGCCCTTGTCGAACATCTCGCTCCCGACAGGTAACAGAATTTTCCCCAGGGAAAAATGAGATTCGAATCGTCGTAACTTTGACGTTAGTAAAGCCAAGTTCTGGCTGGAAACGAAACCACCCACGGGCATAATTAGTATGGTTGTGATTTTCCGGAGTCATACGTTGAAATCTGGTTTAAGGAAAATATCCTGTTACATTTTCTCTTATTTTTTGTGTTCTTTATATGGTTCCGTTTACAAGGAAGTTGAGTAGGGAAGCTTCATTACTTTATTTTTTTTTTTGAGAAGTTTTCTTTTGAAGCGGTCATAATTCATACAACTTAATATTTCCTCGTTCTAGAAGAGAGAGAGAGAGAGAGAGAGAGAGAGAGAGAGAGAGAGAGAGAGAGAGATATGCCCTCCACAGAAGTACACCAGATTTCGGTCTACAATCTCTCGTTAATGAACAGTTCCCTAAGGGGGTTGTTTTACAAGTGGTTTTAAGGGGCCTCACGTCTCTCTCTCTCTCTCTCTCTCTCTCTCTCTCTCTCTCTCTCTCTCTCTCTCTCTCTCTCTCTCTTTCTTTTTATTACCTGTCAGACTATCTATTATCTATCTACCATACTTAAAGAAATATGCTAATTTCTATTTATTTTATAAAGAATACTATGGGAGGTTTAAGAAAGAGATAAATATGTGTAAAAGTTTTATAACTTGAATTTATTTTTTTTAACAGTAAATCTTGGCTGATAAAAGGTAATATTTACTGCGTTCCTTACAATGATAATAATAATAATAATAATAATAATAATAATAATAATAATTGTTATTATTATCTTTATCTTATCCTAATAATAGCATTGGTAGTAGTAGTAGTAGTAGTAGTAATAATAATAATAATAATAATAATAATAATAATAATAATAATAATAATATGTATTATTTGTTATTATTATTATTATTATTGTTATTATTATTATTGTTGTTATTATTATTATTACTACTATTATTAGGATAAGATAAAGATAATAATAATAATTATAATAACATGATTATTATTATTATTATTATTATTATTATTATTATTATTATTATTATTATTATTATTATTATTTGTTGTTGTTGTAAATTTAGTTAGAAATGCTGTTATTATCTCTAAGAAATTATTTGTAGTGATTTGAGGCTAATTATAGAAATTCCATTTCCAAACGAATCTTTTATATTCCACCACTTGTCTTTGCCGTTTCATTTTTATTGCATTTTTTTTTTTTTGTTAATACAGAGAGCCTTTAGGACAAGGACTAATTAGGTTTTGGCTCAATAACTAACTGTATATAATCAGGTGGAAGTTGCCTTTAAAGAAGTCACGATAAAACTTGAAAAATATAAATGAATACTTACAGTTAACCAACTCAATCCGTGGTTAGTTCTAATTGGATTGCTATTGGCGTACATTTCTTATAGTTTTTAAAAACTCGGCAAATGATAATTGGAAATGGTTGTAGGATGCCTTAAGTATTATGATGTTACTTTTCTCCTTATAGGATTATCAATACATCCAAAATGACATGTTTTTGGCCGCAATACAAAGGGACATTGGTGATTGGTAAATGTAATACAGATCGAAGATTTTTGGTGGAAATGAAAATAGTATGAAGTCCTGTCTGGTAACATTAGTGATTAAAGTTGTATGATCGTTTGTTTAGTATTTCGTTGATACTATGGTTAAGCCATATTTTTAAAATATGCATCACCATATATCATAATACTATGAACCAGTAAGATTTAGTTAGTTAGAAAATGGACAATTAGGAAGTTGTTATGAATAGACTAATGGTCAAGACTGTTGATTATTTCTTTTAACGTCCCAATCCCATTCTTTAATAAGAATATTCTTTTTATGTTATTTCAAATGACAGAAAATTCACTTGTTGCTTTAGGCTTCAAAAGCATTCATTTAAACTCCTCAGTTTTCAAGCTGAAATGGGGAAGTAGTTTGACAGCAGTCTGTGAACTATCTTAGTCAAAGGATGTAAAAGTGATTCTTTATCTTTATGGCTTGCTCTGAGTGGTTAATGTTCCAGTGATACTGTTTTTTCAAGCCTTTAGTAAGCAAGATCAAAGAGGCATATTATGTTTCTTTTTGCATTGGATGGATCAAAGAGAATACTAGAAAAATGTATATTGCTTCGGTAATAACAAACTATGATTTGTTTTACAAGGTCTTCACAAATTTTTGAATTTCGTGCTGTTGCTGAGTTTCTGAATACAAGTCATATGTTAAAAATTGCATAACCCTATGTTCTCATTAAGTGCATAATATTATAAATAGTTTCACGGAATTAGTGGCCCTCAACATGTGAGTTAAATTTGTAATCTGTTTGGACTGAAAAAATATAGGTTTTAAAGTCCACGAGTTACAAGTTTTTCATCTTTACTATATAATTACAGTACTAATTATTAAAAAAAATGCTACAGGTCTTTTTTTCATATCCATAAGAAAAGGAAAAGAAAAATATTGCATATAAAAACATAAAACAAGCAAGAGCCTCAGAGAAATGACCATCTTCCTTTAAAGAATAAAGGATAAAAAGATGAATAGCACTCCAAAGAGGTATACAGCCACTAAAATGGAGAATTCCAATAGTTCGGTGCACCACACGAAGAAAGAAACAGCGGGGTGCCTACCATTAGCAGCAGCCGCCAATTGATGCCTTAGAATTCTACTATGAACTTTATTAAAGCGTGGGTGAGTATATGTGCGTGCCGAGAGAGAGAGAGAGAGAGAGAGAGAGAGAGGGAGAGAGAGAGATTACTGGAGAACTCTTTCGTTAACGTATAGTTGTTAATACTTGCATTTGCATTTCAAACATTAGTCTTCCTTACGCGCACATCACTATCTGTGTTATGTAATTGTCTTGTAATGATACCTGCTGATAATATTGGTTAAGATTGTCATAAACTAGCCAAGTAAAACATACTTACCAATCATCTGAAAGGGTGGAGGTAGGCTGATTTCGATTCTAAGTACATATTCTGAATTTGACAAAGTTAAGTAGCTTATAGTACAGTCGGCATCTTACTGTTCACATAAATTTCTATCGGCACTGATGTCACTGGTGTTAGTAAATAAAAAATATCATTAAACAGCCAAGTGCTGTATACTTACCAATCATCCGTAATATTGGCGGTGGATTGATTTCGATTTTAGTACAAATCCTGATTTGGCCTAAATTACATACAGCAGAATACAGCCAAATGGGCTCAGGCTTACAACTTACACTTCAGTTTCTCGGCGCTGAGGTTCGAATCCCTGGCCAGGCAGAAATATTTATCATTAAAGGTAATTTCTTTATGGGCCTGTGATCCCATGGGCAAGCGATTTCAATATTAAAATAAATTTGTTGCTTCTTTGAAAAAATGCCAATCGCACGTGTTAGTAATAGAATTATCATAAAACGGCCAAGTGTTACCTACTTAACAATTAGCTCCAATGTTGGAGATGGGATGATTAAGATTCTAAGTAGAAATCCTGAATTCGACAGGAATAGATACACCTGAGTCAGAATCAATTCTTAGCTCTCTTTACAGCCTAATGTGTAAGACGTACTGTTTACTCGTACTTCTATCGGCGGTAGGGTTTGATTCCTTAGCCAGGCAGGTATATTTATCATTGAAAGAATTTCTTTTTGGATCTCTGATTTTGTTGTAGAGCATCTTCGATATTCAGGTGTATTTATGGGTAACCTTAAAAATTTGAATCACGAGTTTTTGTGATAAAATTTTGATATATATATATATATATATATATATATATATATATATATATATATATATATATCTATATATATATATACAGTATATATATATATATATATACATACGTGTGTATATATATGTATATATTATATATATATTTATATATATAAATTTAAATCTATACATATATATTTATAATTCATATATATATATATATATATATATATATATATATATATATATATATATATATATATATATATATATTTATATTACACTGTATATATACACACGTATACATATATGTATTTATTGTATTTATATGCATATATATGTATATATGTTTGTGTACATATGTGTACTGTATATATATTTTTATATATACTTTTATATATGGACAGTATATCTATAGATATATATATATATATATATATATATATATATATATATATATATATATATATATGTGTGTGTGTGTGTGTGTGTGTGTACATATGTATATACTGTATATTTAAATATATTTCTATGTATATATATATTCATGCACACATATATATGTATCATCATCTCCTACGCCTATTGACGAAAAGGGCCTCGGTTAGATTTTGCCAGTCGTCTCTTCATGAGCTTTTAATTCAATACTTCTCCATTCGTCATCTTCTACTTCGCGCTACATAGTCCTCAGCCTTGTAGGCCTGCGACTTCCAACTCTTCTAGTGCCTT
>NC_090751.1:38765215-38775215 GCF_036898095.1 Palaemon carinicauda
TTGTTCTCTAATCTTGGGTAATGTCATAGCCTCTGTACCATTGTCTTCCACTGTTTCTTGGGTTCGAGTTCTCTTGCTTGAGGGTACACTTGGGCACACTATTATATCTTATTCATCTTCCTCCTGGTTTGTTAAAGTTTTTATAGTTTATATAGGAGATATTTATTTTAATATTGTTGCTCTTCTTAAAATATTTTATTTTTCTTTATTTCCTTTCCTTATTGAGCTATTTTCCCGGTTGGAGCCCCTTGGCTTATAGCATACTGCTTCTCCAACTAGGGTTGTAGCTTAGCAAGTAATAATAATAATAATAATAATAATAATAATAATCCCGCAGAAATTCTAAATGCGTTAACTGCGGTAGTCTCGGATTTCTCTGCAATGTGTTTTTTGTACTCCCATCCTTTTCTCTGCAATGTGTTCTCTGTAATCCCATCCTTTTCTCTACAATGTGAATTCTGTATTTGTATCCTTTTCTCTGCAAGAGGGCTTCTGTATTTGTATCCTTTTCTCGGCAGTAAGGTTTCTGTGCTCCAATACTTTTTTCTGCATTGTGGTTTCTGTACTCCCTTCCTTTTCTCGGCAATATGGTTTCTGTACTTGTATCCTTTTCTCTGCAATAGGATTTCTGTACTCCCATCCTTTTCTCTATAGTGTATGTTCTGTACTCCCATCCTTTTCTCTGCAATGTTGATTCTGTACTCCCATCCTTTTCTTTGCAATGAGGATTTTGTACCTCTATCCTTTTCTCTGCAATGTGATTTTTGAAATATGGTTAATGCACTTCTATCCTTTTCTCTGCGATGTTGTTTGTTTTAGCATCCTTTCCTCTGCAATGTGATTTCTGTACTTGCATTCTTTTCTCTGCAATGTGGTTTCTTTTCTTCCATCCTTTTCTCTGCAATGTATTTTCTGTACCCCCACCTTTTTCTCTGCAATGTATTTTCTGTACTCTCATCCTTTTCTCTGCAATGTATTTTCTGCTCTCCCATCCTTTTCTCTGCAATGTATTTTCTGTTCTCCCATCCTTTTCTCTGCAATGTATTTTCTGTTCTCCCATCCTTTTCTCTGCAATGTATTTTCTGTACTCCCATCCTTTTCTCTGCAATGTATTTTCTGTACTCCCATCCTTTTCTCTGCAATGTATTTTCTGTACTCCCATCCTTTTCTCTGCAATGTATTTTCTGTACTCCCATCCTTTTCTCTGCAATGTATTATCTGCACTCCCATCCTTTTCTCTGCAATGTATTATATCTTCTCCCATCCTTTTATCTGCAATGTATTTTCTGTACTCCCATCCTTTTCTCTGCAATGTATTATCTGTTCTCCCATCATTTTCTCTGCAATGTATTATCTGTTCTCCCATCCTTTTCTCTGCAATGTATTTTCTGTACTCCCATCCTTTTCTCTGCAATGTATTATCTGTTCTCCCATCCTTTTCTCTGCAATGTATTATCTGTACTCCCATCCTTTTCTCTGCAATTTATTATCTGTTCTCCCATCCTTTTCTCTGCAATGTATTATCTGTTCTCTCATCCTTTTCTCTGCAATGTATTTTCTGTACTCCCATCCTTTTCTCTGCAATGTATTATCTGTTCTCCCATCCTTTTCTCTGCAATGTATTTTCTGTACTCCCATCCTTTTCTCTCCAATGTATTATCTGTACTATCATCCTTTTCTCTGCAATGTATTATCTGTACTCCCATCCTTTTCTCTGTAATGGGGTTTCTTTACTTCCATCCTTTTCTCTACATTGTGGTTTCTGTACAGACAGAAAATAACATTGCAGAGACAGAAACCACATTGCAGAGAAAAGGCTGGAGCAGAGAAGACCACAGCATAACATAAGGAAAAGCACCCCTCTAAAGGGAATCGAATCCGAGATTACCGCAGTCAACATATTTGCAGTAGGAAGCTTGTCAATAGCTGTTCAAGGTTTTCAAAATTAATCGTATAAATTTCCATTTCAAAGAACCTTAAAAGTTTTATGATAATTCTATCACTAACACTCGTAATTTTATATTTTTTAAATAAGCCACAAATACTCTTTAATATCGAATTCGTTTTGCCATGGGATCTCCAACCCAACAGAGTCAGAATCGATTCTTATCTCTCTTTACAGTCGAGTGGGCTAAAAGTCTAAAGTTTTCTCTGATTTCTATCGTCATAGGCTCGAATCCTTGGCCGGGCGGAAAGATTTATCATTAAGGGGTTTTCCCTATGGGTCTGTATTTTTGTCTTTTTGAAAGAATTCAAATCAAGAGTGTTAGTGATATTATCATAAAACGGTCAAGTGTTATATACTTACCAAATAGCTGTAATTATGAAGACGGGTTAATTTCGATTCCAAGTACATATCCTGATTTCGACAGGATTAAGTACAGGGAAGCTGGAATCAACTTTTTTATCTCTTTACAGGGAATGGGTTTAAACGCACTTATTTCCATCGGTGCTGAGGTTCTAATCCTTGGTCGAGCAGAAATTTTTGTCATTAATGAAATTTCCCTATGAGTCTGCGATCTAGTAGTAGAGCAAATTCGACATTAAATTGTATTTTTGTCGAATTTGATAAAATGAAGATCACGAGTGTTAGTGATGAAATCATAAAACGGCCAAGTTTTACATACTACTCAACTGTACAAATCCTAAATTCAACGGGATTGAATACCGACAGCAGAGTCTGCATCAATTCTTATCTCTCTTTACAGCTGAGTGGACTATGACTCTAATGTTTACTCTTATTTCTATCGGTCATAACTTCGAATCCTTGGCTGGGCATTTTAAAGGAATGTCTCAGTTGGGCTAAGATCTTACGTCATACATAACTGAGGAGTATTTGTGGTATGTGTGTGTGTATATATATATATATATATATATATATATATATATATATATATATATATATATATATATGTAATATATACATATATTTTGTATATATATAATATATATATGTATATATATACACACTCACGCGCACACACACACACACACACACATATATATATATATATATATATATATATATATATATATATATATATATATATATATATATACATGTGGATCATTCCTTTTATGGACTTATGGTTCCAATTTTTCAGAAATTTTATACATTAGAAAGCTAAAGTAATAAGTGCCTTGAAATGATTTATGAGAGAGAGAGAAAGAGAGAGAGAGAGAGAGAGAACTGCAGCGTAGTATTGTTTCATAGTATCAAATTATAGGTATTTGTTTCCAGTGGGAGATTATCATATATACTTACACAATGTATCGAACATTAATTACAAACATCGGAAAAGTGCCCAATTTCTATAATATGAATACATAATCTGCATTTCATCTGTGGTCTCCAGCATACAATTTCATATTTGCTCAAAATTCATAAGGTATACTTAAGTAGAAATAATGAAGGTCGAAGGTGAATTTAAGAGAATCATTAATTCTATTTTTGATCAGTTTCAGCCTAAGTATCGATTATTGAGTTTGATTTTCATTATCCGGCTCTGTTGGGAATGTCTATGATATTCTAGGAAGGTTTTGGTAGCCAATTTTGTTATATTAGAGGTTACGGATGCCTTTAGAATTTTGAGATGCAGAACTGAGAGAGAGAGAGAGAGAGAGAGAGAGAGAGAGAGAGAGAGAGAGAGAGAGAGAGAGAGACATGTATTTCTAATGAAGCTTATAAAATATGACATAAGAAACCAATTGATATTCAATATAGGAATATGTTTTAATTTCCATTACGTCTAAAGTTTTGAAATACAAACAAGGGCTTTATCAGGTACTCCAGCAATAGATTTTAATTAGTTTCCAAGTTTGATTATCTTAAGCAGTCACGTTTAAAAGTAAATTGAGGTGGTTGAGAAATTATTTTCTAAAGCCTACCATTATCAAAGAAAAAATTAATCATATATAAATGGTGAAATTTTAAGATTTAGAATAGAATGTTGAAAATCATTTTCTGTAGTGGATATATTTAGAAATTCCAAGAAAGTTTAATGCGCTGAATAAATTTAAACAATAATGAACCTACCTAGGTACAGTAAATAAGGATTTGTCTCTAATGCCCAGTGCACTGTATTCGGGAAATTAGTAGACTGCAACATCGAATCAATGTTTTATTTATACACCATTCGTAGACACCAAGATTAATGTAAAAGAAAAATGAATGATCTCTACAAGTGACATAGACAACATCTTCCCTCATAACCTTTGCCGTGGATGCTCTAAAACTGGACATATTACAATATAATTCAAGTTCAAACGTATAGTTTTCATTAAGGCGCCGCAAACGATGACATTTCTGCAAAATGCTTATTTTGCCTCAAGAAGGCGCCACCCACTTGAGACTGACTTCTTACAAACATGCTTTTATATATATATATATATATATATATATATATATATATATATATATATATATATATATATATATATATATATATATATATATTATTCGCACAAATAAATCTATATTTGACAATATAGTCTAAATTTCATCTACTTCTATTATAATCATAAGTGATGCTTTAACAAGTCAAGTCGTTGTTTTCAGCAGGGTCAATAACGTTCATTTTATCTGTTAAATGCTAATTCCAATAATGTCCCTTTTTTTCTTTATCATTTCAACAATTATTTTACGCATTTTACCGTCTAATACATTAGGTATCCGACATTTCCACTTCATTCATTATTTTATTATTTTTAATTTTGTAAGGTTCAAGGTATTTTCAAGAAATTCACTTAAATGATAGCAGATTTTTCATAACATCTATCACACGTATTCCAGCCTTCCCAATACTGTATATACATCTACCACGCTGTACTAAATATGCAGATAATTCTAACGTTCTAGTCATTTATTCTGTAAGGCTCTATACTTTACAGTATTCTATAATTTTTTACTGTTGCGACCAAATTGTAAAATAATTGTTTCCATTGCTTTTTTCAAGTTTCACATATTATTTTGTTTTTTTTATCTGTATAAAATGGACGATCATCCTGATACGAGAAAATCAGGCCCAAGATTGCTAAATTTCGTTGATCTGATGACTACTTGTATAGCAATTATTTAACGAAATCAATAAGTCATAAAAATGTGTAGGATACTCAACATCTGAATTTTTTCTCATAGGTTATCATCTCCTGAAACCACATACACCTTTCGTCAAGTATTGTTCACGATATTGGTCCTGGCTTTTCAACTCAATTTGATGGTACTTTCTTTTGGCTGTGGCTCTTTAACTTCCACCTATACTTTTGCAATTAGAAGATAGTTAATATTAATAGATAGTTAATCTTTCCGTTAATCCGCATGAAACTATTCATTTAAACATACTTTTCAAGAGTCATTTACGTCACAAACACGAAAGTAAGTTTTCCTTTTATAATTCCATAATTTTTTTTTTGTTGTATTTTATGTATTTTATGTATGTCATATATTCGGAGAATCCTTGTTGATTGAAGAAAAAATTTCTCTGTGGTCGACATTAGTAATCCTTTTGCTATTTCCTTTTGATATATTTCAGTACTAATTCTAATCAAATTGGTTTTCTTTAACAAGTTAGTTTTCACATTCGTCCTCGTTAACCCACCCCTTAAAGTTCTTGTGAATTATATGTTTTCCTACATTTCTCTTTCCTCGTTATCCATCCTTCCCTTCAATAGCTATTTTCATATATAGTAGATTTCATTTTTATCTTGGTTTCCCTCTATAACGCTCACAGTGCCACCCCAGTTTGCAATTTAACTCACACACCACGTCCACAAAATCATGATTGAATACGTGCATTTAAACAGGTGTACTCAATCACGTGCGCTACACCTTTCCTCTAACAACAACCAGCAGATCGTCCACACCACCACATCTAAACATCGCACAAGAGCAAACACGAGATAAATCCATACATTTATGCCGGCCATAATCATACTCTGTCAAAACATCTACAATACCGTAAAAAGGGTATTCATGTTACCCTCGCCTTAGCCCCCATCTAAATCCCTTTTATTCCTCCCCTTCCCCTTCTGATGGAACAAAGGGACATGCATTACTGCCCTTAGCCAATAGCAGTCCAGCCCTTCCAAATGACCCACTGTCATCGGGAGTAACTACCATCATCTCACAGACAACACGGGACTTGTGCAACGAAAGTATTCATTATCATGCCACATGCCAGCATAAAAACAGCTATTAAGCAAGTAATGCATGCAAGGAAACATGAAGTTTAAAAAGACCTTTCGAACCAAAAAAGGAAAAATGGGAATGAGCGCTTACTCATAAGGTAAAAAAAGGTTAAAATAAAGATTATTGATTTTAGCAATATTTCTGTAACCCTTATAGAAGTATATGAATTATGTAGTCAAACAGGTAATGTAACTAAGAAAAAAGTGAAAAAATTATAGATAAAAAACTAATCAATAATGGCATTTGTTTAATTCTCTCTCTCTCTCTCTCTCTCTCTCTCTCTCTCTCTCTCTCTCTCTCTCTCTCTCTCTCTCTCTCTCTCTCTCTCTCTCTTATTTGTAATAGAAAATAAAGTTAAAAGTCAGACAGGTCTAAGAACTTCTGTTCCCAAGTTCTAGGTAGAAAGGTCAGAAAGTTAGTTATTGCAGATTCATTTATTACTCCTTCAAGCCATTAAGAATATTTTCAATAATCCCTATACTCTCCTGTCATATTGGACGATTGTATACAGTAGATGGAAAGTTATCTTTACTTTACAAACTGTGAATGAGTAAGAAATATCCGTAGTTGTAAATACTTACAAATATGCTTTGAGCATATCAATGATCTTGATGAATTTTTTGGGGCTACTATAAACTAAAGAGAAAATAAATCTTTAATGTCTTTTGTTCTTTCTTTTTAACTGTACGTTTCATGTTAATTATAGAGTGAACATTGCCTCCCTTTCTACATAGATACCACTTTCATGAAGTCATTATTTCGATGCCTTTATAGAAAATAAATTTTCGCAATATCCTGACCTTTCAGCTCCACCATTTTTTTTTACTGCTCCCAATGTTCAATTTTGGCGGAGGGATGTGAAAACCCAATTTATGACATGCTCCTGTAATTAAGAACAGGAATTATGTGTTCAAAGAACTAGTTAAGAGTTTTGCCATAAATCTCCATTTTCGACGATATCTTACGGTTCAAATTCACTTTCGAATTGATATCCCTAATCTGATGAAACCTAATGGCGAAACCAAATGACTTTGCCCGGTATTCTGGTGAAGCCTGAAACTCACCATGAAGGGTCGTGTTCTTTTCATCCTTTTGTGAATCCTTGCTGATGGAAAGAGGAGAAAAATTAGTCTCCCTTTTAACGATTCTTTCACTTATCTGCCTTTTAATTTGATGAATGAAATGTACTCTTACTGCCTATTCATCTGGATATTACTTGCTTTTAATTTTTCTCGGCCTTTCTTTTTATATTTTCGTTTTCAATACACAGACGCACATACACACATTTTATATATACACACATACAGTATATATATATATATATATATATATATATATATATATATATATATATATATATATATATATATATTATAATTATGTACATATATTATACATTATAAAACATTCAGTGCTGCTTTTGCATTAACTGTAGTGAGACTATTGTTTTCATATCAAAAGAATATTCTTACTTTATTAAGTGTATAATTTATAATGAAAAAGAATATCCATTTAATTTTACAGAAATTATATGAACCTTTTCCGACCTTATTTTCATATTTAGCAAAGGGAAACAGCTCTAAGTAAGGTTGGAACAGGTATGGGGCCAAATTTAAATATGCCATTATATCCTCTCTTTCATAAGTTTTTAGCCCTCAGTCAATTTCGCTCTAAGAAGTGGTGAGATTTCAAAGAAAACTTTTGACATAAAGCACAAAGCAATCAAAGAAGAGATTATGTCCATTTAGGAAAAAGTTGTTAAAATTTAAGAAAATTATGCGAGTCCTTATTTAAATTTCCTTTTGTTTGTAACACAAACAAAACTATGGATATAAAAAGAAAAGTTATTAATATTGATCTGCTCTAGTATATTGACTTGATTGTCTGTCGTTTAAAATGAACCATGGTTTCTGATAGAAATTTTTTTTTTTTTACAAGGTTTTTATGGTTTTGTTTTTACAGTCTATACTAGTCATCAAATAAAGAACTTTCAACTTAAAAATGTTGTAGGATTTTACATACCATAGCAAAGCATCTCTCGCTTCGAGTGCAGTCGTTACGCTCTCAGCTGGCAATCTGAGGATCCTCGTTCAAATCTCGGATTTGGCGAGAGGTAACACAAGTGTGTCTCCTTATTGATTGAATATGCTTCTGTTAACCTAAGCAATGAATTAGGAGCCTAGATGTAAGTCGACCGTTGTGAGGAGAGGACATGAATATAGAAAAAGGTAGACATAAGTGTTTGTCTCCATCAAAACCATTGTACACCATCAAAATGGAAAGGCCTAACATTTTCTCTCTCTCTCTCTCTCTCTCTCTCTCTCTCTCTCTCTCTCTCTCTCTCTCTCTCTCTCTCTCTCTCTATGATACCGTAAACCACAGATGGCACAGGGTAGGAGACATCGATTTACTTGGGTACACATTTCAAAATTAATCTTCGTTTTAGATCCGGGGGTCCTTACCTCATCTGCGGCCAAATCTCCTCAGATCTCCTGCACTTCTGGCCCAACCCCTTCCTATAACCGAATCCTCCACTCCGACCAATGATGAAGTCATCGATAAAGGGGTTTATGGATACGAGGCGCTCATATAACGCCTGGCACTTGGACTTGTGTAACCGTCGCCATCAATTCCTTTTTAAGCTGTTCGCGTGACTTGGCCACCTGCTGGTCAAGGTGCCAGAATTTTCTCTTGCCAATGAACATATATTTAACGTCGACTTAAGATTATGTTTGAAACCTTTAAAACAAACTTTTACCTCTAAAATTGGATAAATGTTGAGGATATAGATTTGAGATCGAAACAATTCTCAGTACTTATTGACATCTTAAACGAGGTTAACTAAAGATGATTACTAAATTTCTTCCGTTCCAAATAACAGTATGACGACCTCAACTGCCTCTCCCCCCCAACACCCACTTCCCTTCAAGGTCCAAAAACTTGCTCCTCCCAGATGCCTCGTCGATCGCTTCGAGAGACTAATGATCATGTACTCGTGAAGCCGCAGGAGGACGCGTCACTCTACATATGGAATTACCCATAAGGGAATCCGATCGGCTGTGTTCGCTGTTATGGATATAACTGTCCTCCGGCGGGGTAGGGGTCTTACAGCGTCTGGGACACACACATTGAAAATGCTAATGAAGGCTTTGGGGATCCTTAAGCTACTGAAACGTGAGCTGTTCAGATGGTATTCTTTGTAAGGATGGTTTGAATGTATTTTTGTGAAAACGAATTATGAGAGTGGTTAATTTTGGTTAGTGAAGGTTATGAAGCATATATTGAATATGATTTTTCTTTGGTGGCTACAAGTTTCTGGGCTTGTGAATACACACACAAGACGCGATAGGGCGATAACCTCGTGACGAGTCTACATACCAAACCATTCAGAAAGGATATAGTGTGACATTAATGGGTCTCGTGCGAGTGGCGGTGTACCAGTAAGCCTGTGAACCATTATAGTGGGTCAGCATGTGCCTTAATATCTTAATATTTTTACATGTGATCATGGGACTTACATACAAATGGGTTTGTGCATAAATGAGCGCATACCCGTGCAAATAAGCACGTGATAATGGGTTTTAATAAGAAGCAGAGGAGAGTAAAAGAAATTAGATATTACTGCTAAAGATAAGGTCAATGAAATTGACTTGATTTTATTACAACTACAGAAAATGGAAATAAAAGTTACCAACAAATTATGTATTGATATGGTTTAGTAGATGAATAAATAAGATTTATAAAGTTAAATGAAGTAAACGGACATTGTATAAAAGTTCTTGACCTAACAAAGATACATACAAATTTTTAGGA
>NC_090751.1:38792715-38795215 GCF_036898095.1 Palaemon carinicauda
TCTGTGCAAGGATGGCTTTCTTTTATTGAGTTATTTACTCTATCGATTGTGTCGTTAGCTTTCTACGCACCGTGTCCCCAGCTCTTCCCTCTTTTCCTTGCCTTTCTTCCTTTTCTTTTGTATTTGTCTTCCCCGCATCACTTGGATGTATAGTTGTACAGCCTTGTTTTCACTGCGAACTTTTAAACTCGAAGAGGGATGGAGGAGAAAGTCCTATATTGATTTTACCTTCAAGATTTTTTTTTTCTTTTTTTTTTTAATGAGGAAAAAATAGATTGTGGGTTCAGTGCATTTTTTTATTCTTTTAAATAAAATCCCGTATTAGCGCCTATCTTGATTTTTGTAACAATTCTCTTTTGCACCCTGTTAATTTCAAGTAGAATAATAGATGCGGTAACAATAAAATCATAGTCAAATTATTAGTTTTCATTTGACAGTCGCTTATTTTCGAGTTTATCTATTATATTTGTTTCATGTTTTAGAGTGTTTTTCTTACTACTGTTTACGAGGTCAAGTAATAAAAACAGGTTGTGATGAATAAAAAAAACAACTAATTTCATAAGATAAGTTGAGAATCATGAATTAATGTTTTCATTTGACATTTTGTCTTTGTATTATCATTTACAATATAGTCAATGGTCTCCAAGTAAAATATTTCAGTTAAACAATGGCTGTAACGTGAAACTTGGCTCCAAATAACGTCGTTAGCAGGCGTTTCTTTCCACCTCTCTCACAAATATCGTAAATAAGAACAGACGAAGGACTCAGACATATCCGATAACAGCTTTCAACCATAAAAACAAACAGTTTGTGTTGATAATTAGTCAGAAGCTAACTAGATACAGATGAGTGCGGTTGACTGAGGGCAAGGCCTAAGAAGATGGACCATCCCACGTACAAAGTTTACAAAGTATCTTTGTATTTACATTCCAAACTAGATTGATTCAGAATCAAACGCAAGTTTTCGTTTTCTTACACGTAATTTGGAATACTTAGTAAGATTGTGATAGCAAAATTAGTAAAGGTGAGGTGCATTTCGATATTTAATGAAAATTTGAGCTATTCGTATTATTTTTGTTAAATCTGAAACGTCGCAAATTCAAAAGTGCGGTTTACACTAAACACATTTATTATATTTACTAATATAAATTAAACACACATCAACTACACAATCACTCATGTATATGTATATATATATATATATATATATATATATATATATATATATATATATATATATATATATATATATATATGTTATATATAGATATAGATATATACAGTATATATATATATATATATATATATATATATACTATATATATATATATATATATATATATATATATATATATATATGTGTGTGTGTGTGTGTGTGTATGTATATACATGTATGTATATAAATATACATACATGTATATATATAAATAAATATATATATATATATATATATATATATATATATATATATATATATATATATATACACACACTATATATGCGTCTGTGAGAGTTGTTGTCCATGCATAATAATATTATTATTATTATTATTAATATTATTATTATTATTATTATTATTATTATTATTCATAGAATGAGGCCTTACGTCCTAATTTCAAATCTTTGGCCAAATGAGCATACCCATACCGCTATGTTTTTGTGTAAAACGTATACACTACTTTTTGTTAATGAAACAAATATTCTACGACTTTGCTACAAATGCTATATATGTGTGTATATATACATATTTAAGTCTACATATGCATATATAATTTGCATCTATATCTGTATACATCACACATGGGCACACATACAGTATACACACATACGCATATATATATATATATATATATATATATATATATATATATATATATATATATATATATATATATATATAGATATATAGATATATATATATATATATATATATATATATATATATATATATATGTGTGTGTGTGTGTGTATTTATATACACATACCTACATACATGCATACATACATACATACGTACATATATATTCATATATATATGTGTATATATATTTATGTTAAGCAGCTCTTTTAGGAGATTGACATTCCAAAATCAAACCATTGTTCTCTAATCTTGGGTAGTGCCATAGGTCTGTACCATGGTCTTCCACTATGTATCGGTAGAGTTCTCTTGCTTGAGGGTACACTCTTGCACTCTATTCTATATTATTTCTCTTCTTGTTTTTTTTTCTTTTTTTTTTGAATTTTCATAGTTTATAAATGAAAGATCTATTTTAATGTTTCTTTTCTTAAGATATTTTATTTTAATGTTGTTACTGTTCTTGAAATATTTTACTTTAATGTTGTTAGTTCTTGAAATATTTTACTTTAATGTTGTTAGTTCCTGAAATGTTTTATTTTAATTTCTAATTACTTCTCTTGTAGTTTATTGTCTCGTTTCCTTTCCCCAATGGGTTATTTTTCCCTGTTGGAGCCCTTTGGCTTGTATCGTCCTTTTTTCTAT
>NC_090751.1:38800215-38802715 GCF_036898095.1 Palaemon carinicauda
TTGAGCAGACTTAGGCATTGATGAATTACTTAACATTTCTTCAATACTTGAATTTTTCATAGTAAACGATGCTACATACCCTTAAATATTATTAGAATTATCAGAAAGATTTTTTTTTAAACATCTCAAGAATTAATTTTCATCTCAAACTCCTTTCTTATTTTTTTTGCAACAAAGGTAGCTTCCTTTTCGAAGTATATACAGTATATATAATTCAAAGTAATATGTATGTTTATATCTACTAGTTGAATTTCGACAATCATTTGAATGATTCCTGGTATTTAAATCCTCGAGTTCAATAGGTAACAGAAATGAAACACAACTCCACCATTCAATTGAATATTTAGTCAAGAAACGACTCGCTTACCTGTTTCATAAAGAACTATTGTTAAGCTCAATTAGAAAATCTAATGCACTGAAATTCTTACAGCTACTCAAATGCCATCATTCTCGGATATGTTGCCAATGTAATTGGTAACAACAAAAAGACAGCATTCCAACATTCTAACGAGAGTTTTGTTATCACATAAAGAAACAATGATCTAATTGCCTCTCGAGTAATCTGATAAATCATTGCGAAATTTGATATCGCGGTTGGAATTTGGGGCGGCATGAGAAGTAAACCCAGAACCAGCGGTCAAGATCCAGTCTCTCTCTCTCTCTCTCTCTCTCTCTCTCTCTCTCTCTCTCTCTCTCTCTCTCTCTCTCTATGTTCCCTTAGTAAAAGGTTTTCATCATGGTAGCTGCGCCCGAACATTTGCAATGTGTGTGTATATATATATATATATATATATATATATATATATATATATATATATATATATATATATATATATATATATATATTATATATATATGTATATATATATATTTGTATAGATATCAATATATATATAAAAATATCCATACGTGTATTTATGTAACTATATTTATCTCTCTCTCTCTCTCTCTCTCTCTCTCTCTCTCTCTCTCTCTCTCTCTCTCTCTCTCTCTCTCTCTCTCTATATATATATATATATATATATATATATATATATGTATATATATATATATATATATATATATATATATATATATATATATATATATATATATACAGTGTATATATATATATATATATATATATATATATATATATATATATATATATATATATATATATATATATATATATATGTATGTACGTATATATATATGCATATATAAATACAGTATATATATATATATATATATATATATATATATATATATATATATATATATATATATATATATATATTACGCAAGGGCCTCAGGCCTCAATTAGATTTCGCCAGTCGTCTCTATCTTGAGTTTTTAATTCAATACTTTTCCATTCATCACCTCAGACTTCACGCTTTGTAGTCCTCAGCCATGTAGGCCTGGGTCTTCCAACTCTTATAGTGCGTTGTAGAGCCCAGTTAAATGTTTGGTTAACTAATCTCTCTGATATATATATATATATATATATATATATATATATATATATATATATATATATATATATATATATATATATATATATATATATATATATATATACACACATGTATATATACATATATATACATACATACACACATATATATACATATATACATATATATATGTATATATATACATATTTATATATATATATATATATATATATATATATATATATATATATATATATATATATATATATATATATAATGTGTGTGTGCGTATCTGTGTCTGTGTTTCTATAGATATATATATATATATATATATATATATATATATATATATATATATATACACGGAATTATGTATTAAGAAATTATAAATATATGGGTCACTACTACCACATATAAATAATTATAGTAAACGTACAGGCAAACTGAGAAGTAAAGGAGTAGCTGAAACATAACCCAATTTAATCCTCATCGGAATGAGATAATTACAAACTGAGATTCTATTAACTTTTAGAATTTTATTCAAAGCTCCTGTAATTAATGCTTCGCTTAATCAGCGACACTCGACTGAAGCACCTTTCTCGGAAAACTCTTTGTGTGCGCTTTAAGAGAAGAGATGAACGTTGTATTGATAGGGGGAAGGTCAGTTCATGAAAGGAAAAGCTTATAAAGTTAACCTATTCATCCCTTCTTTATAATCCTTAGAGAGAGAGAGAGAGAGAGAGAGAGAGAGAGAGAGGAGAGAGAGAGAGAGAGAGAGAGAGAGAGCATGATAGTTGGATGAATGTATACTTTTAGATTGTAATTACTATTAGATATTCTTTTGTGTCAAAATTGATTGAATCTTGAGAATAAGAATATTTAAATATATTTTAATTACAGTTTTCTTTTCTAAATGAGGATACCTTTATGTGGTGAAAGGGCTTGTGGATGATAATGATCAGCAAAGCTGTAATAGTCGGAGCCACCCATACTAGGTTGGTTTTTCTTGTGAGCAAATATACTAAAGTCTTGTCCTCACCATTCCGCATTTGTCAGCGTGGTGA
>NC_090751.1:38810215-38827715 GCF_036898095.1 Palaemon carinicauda
ACAATTAATACCTTATTTGTCGTCTATAAAGTCACAGCATCTACAAGAACTATAATTACTCTAGATGTCAATTACAAAGTAATTAATTATGGCAGTTATGAATATTCCGTCACGTTCGTAATTGATATCGCGATAAATTGTAATCCCCCCCCCCCAAAAAAAAAAAAATAAATAAATAAAAAAAAAAAAAAGTAAAGCATTCCATCATGTGGCGGGGTGATTTATAGCGCATTCAGAAAACAATGATCTAATTATCTCTCGAGTAATTCAAGATATCCGTGGGAAATGTGATACCATGGTCGGAATGTCAGGCAGCTTAAGAAGTAAGCCTGGATCCAGCTGCGGCGGTTCCCTGATCTTACATACTCCCAGGTTTCTGCGTTTGTGCGTATTTCTGTGTGAAATAGTATTTTAAAGTTATCTTTCCAAAAATTCCATGCGTATAGAGCAAAATTTTCGTATGATGGTTCATGGTTAACTTAACTGTTTTACCCTTTTCTATATTTTTAGTTATTCTTGTTTAGTATTAGGCATTGGATAGACATTTTGAATACGCTGAAGTCATTTCTTTCATAAACAGCAACATTTTAATCTCATTGACATTCAGATTCTCAGAATAACGAAAGAAAGCAGTTGAAGAAAACTATTCTGTGTCTCAACAGCATTTCACTACGACTAAAGATTAGTCTTTGAAAAGGAGAGTTAGATGAGTAATTCTAATTTTATGGGCATTAAAAGATACGGAATGATAGTTTCTTGGAAACGTTCTTAAGTATTTACAGTATATAACCCTGGCACTAAAGTTATAAATACAAAATAAGAATATTCCCCCCCCCCAAAAAAAAAAATTACGTTTTAAGTTACACTTTTGTATAATAAAGCATATACAAATCATATGGCATTGATGATAATGCTAATAATAATACTAATGATGATAATAATATCAATAATACTACTACCATTAATAATGATAACATTACTGATAAAATTTGCATACATCAGCTACACTCACAATTTTAAATCTGTATATCAAATAGATGACAGCTGTGGGATATAATGATTAAATCTGCCATAGTTTTATCCTAGATGAGCAGAGTTCATTCATGTCTGCCTAAGATTCTCCGGACTTAAACTTTTTCTGATATTACGTAAATATTAATGTATTGCCCAATGAGATGCCCCTGAGTTGAGTATATTTCTCGGTAAGCTCTCTGTATGTCGTTTAAGATGGTAAATAATTGGTAAATATTTTGATGGTCAAGTGTATTTCCCTTTGTTGTCACTTTCAATGGCTACGAGAGAGAGAGAGAGAGAGAGAGAGAGAGAGAGAGAGAGAGAGAGAGAGAGAGAGAGAGAGAGAGAGAGAGGGGGGGGGGGCAATTATCTCATAATACTCTCAAACCCTTACACACATCAAAAGGCATTTAGTTGCTAACATTTGCTGACACCTAATGTATGCGTATAACTACGCATTAAAACTTATCAAAACTGGTTAGGAAACTCTACTGCAAAAAAAACAAGAACAACAGCCTACTTTAATTGATATGATGGGCTTTTCATAATCATTAATTAATATATTTCTAATTAACATATTTACATAATAGTTCCTTATTTGGATTTTCATGCCCGACCTGAATTTATCACCAGTTGATCATCAACCGTCAATCCTAATGAAATGTCTAATATTTCAAATTTTTTTGCAATACGGTTATCATAAAATCCTCCTTAATCATAAGAAAAACGTATAGTTTTGCTTATTATCAGATATTTCAAACATTTCCTGGTGGTCTTTTGAATAGATATAATTAGACCTGTTATTTTATTTAACCTTGTAGGCTATGCGACTTCAAGATTACTTCATTTACTTTCATCAGTGAATTTTGATAACGAGGGGTAACACAGAGGATGTCCAATTAATGGATAGTACTTGTTAAACAAGACACATGAATAGAAGACGTACTTCTTTTCCAGGTTGAGACGAAGTGATAAAAATGATGAGCCTTGCGGGTAATAATGTAAACGTACTTTTGAGGATAGCCATGTTTCATGATAATTGAATATTTGTTGTAGTTTTTTAAAAACAGGTATGAAGTTAATTCACAACTCAAATTATTATTAATAATACAATTAAGTGCATTTCGTCGATAGATCCCGTAATATTCAAAGCCAAATTTTTACATTATTATTATTATTATTATTATTATTATTATTATTATTATTATTATTATTATTATTATTACTTTCACCAATTTCGTTGCGGCAAAGGTTATGTTTTGATAAGCGTTGTCTGTGTGTGTTTGTCATTCGCATAACTCAAAAACTATTTAACTGAATTTCATGAAATTTGATGGGGTGATTGGCCATGATCTAAAGGCAATTCCATTAGATTTTGGGAGTGATCGGCATAAAAGTCAATACCAAGGACACGAAAAGGTAAAAAAACATTAGTCACAAAACTCAAAAACTATTTGACCGAATTTCATGAGATTTGGTGGAATGATTGGCTCTGATTTAAGGGTAATTCGATTAGCTTTTGGGAGTGATTGGGTCAAATGATCAGGGTTAAAGTCATCAAAAGGTAAAAAATTATTTTTGCTATTTCGTGGTTAATTTTTTGATCCGATTTACATGATACTATTGCCAGAATGTGCATAATTCAACTGCCTATCTGGTGGTATACAACAAGCTATAGTATTTGTATGTATGTCTTTCTGTGTGTTTGTGATTCGTATAACTCAAAAACTATTTGACTGAATCTCATGAAATTTGATGGGATGATTGGCCATGATCCAAGGACTATTTGATGGGATTTTGGAAGTGATTGGGTCAAAAGTCAAGGCTAAGGTCATGAAAAGGTCAAAAGTGTCTTTTTGACATATCGTGGCCAATATTTTTCTGATTTGCGTAAAACTAGTACCAAAATATTCATACTTTAATTGCCTATCTTGTGATATACAACATGATATAGTGATGTCATTACCTATGTTTGGGTATTTATTTGTTTGCATACTTGTGTGTGTGTGTGTTTGTGACTCTCATAACTCGAAAAACATTTGACCTTATTTTATGAAATTTGGTGAGATAATTGGCCATGATCCAAGGATAATTTGATTACGGTTTTGAAGTGATTGATTGGTCAAAGGTTAGGGCAAGGTAATGGATAGGTAAAAAACATTTTTAGCTATATCGTGGTCAATATTATCTGATTTGCATGAACATCATGTTTTCTTGCTGGCAAAAGTGACGGTGGCGAAGGTATGCGCTCTACAGAGTGCCCGTTCTAGTTGTTATTATTATTATTGTTATTATTATTATCATTATTAGCTCAGCTACAACCCTAGTTGGATAACCAGGAAACTATAAGCCCAGGGGCTCCAACAGGGAAAAATAGCCAGTGAGGAAAGGAAATGAATAAACTATATGAGAAGTAATTAGCAATTAAAATAAAATATGTTAAGAACAGTAACAATATCAAAATAGATCTTTCATATATGAACTATAAAAAGAGACTTATGAAACATTTGCTACAAGTTTGAACATTTGAACAACTTACAAGCGCGCCAATACTAAAGCAGACATTAAATACACCTTTTTAGGGTGTTAGACGTGAGTGATGAAGAGAAATATTCTCTCACCACCAAGATAAGATTAAGGGAATTAGGTTTGATGTTTGGCATCATGAGCTAAATCTGGGGAGTGAAATAAGCAGAACTTGCATGAAAAACATACGCACATATTATTCCATTTACTCTCTAATTCATTTAATATATCACTTCATGATATAGTATAGGATACAATTGAGATGAAAAAAATACTCTAAGAAGGATAAATATATTTTACACGTTTTTGTCCAACAGCACAAGCTGGCAGGGAACCCCCCAAAAAGAAAAGGAAGATAAAATCTCTGGCCTCTTAGAATACCTGTATATCAAAAAACAATCTAATTGCCGTTTAAGTTTTCAGGGTGAATCTGACATTAACTTAAAGGAAGCGACGATTGAAACATCTCTAGCGATGAAAGGGGTTGTGTCGGTTAGTCGTTAACTTCAGCTATTTAATTTTAATCATTGGTTTAGATCATTTGATTACACTCACAGCCAAGGGCGGGGGAATCAAAAGAGGACCGGGGACGAAAGAAGAATGTAAGAGAGGGAAAACGATGAAGCAGGAGAGAGAGAGAGAGAGAGAGAGGAGAGAGAGAGAGAGAGGAGAGAGAGAGAGAGAGAGAGAGAGAGAGAGAGAGAGAGAGAGTTTTTTTATAAACAAGCAGAATTGTTTTTGTGCAAGGCAGACCGAAGAAAATATTTTGGTGGTGAAGTGTATTTACTTTGCTGTCAATATTAATGACTACGAGAGAGAGAGAGAGAGAGAGAGAGAGAGAGAGAGAGAGAGAAGAGAGAGAGAGAGAGAGAGAGAGAGAGAGAATGTTTTTATAAACATATGTAGAGGTGTTTTTGTGCGAGGCAGACCGAAGAAAATATTTTGGTGGTGAAGTGTATTTTACTTTGCTGTCAATATTATGACTACGAGAGAGAGAGAGAGAGAGAGAGAGAGAGAGAGAGAGAGAGGAGGAGAGAGAGAGAGAGAGAGAGAGAGAGAGAGAGAGAGAGAGAGAGAGAGGGGAGAATGTTTTTATAAACATATGCAGAATTGTTTTTTGTGCAAGGCAGACCGAAGAAAATATTTTGGTGGGGAAGTGTATTTTACTTTGCTGTCAATATTAATGACTACGAGAGAGAGAGAGAGGAGAGAGAGAGGAGAGAGAGAGAGAGAGAGAGAGAGAGAGAGAGAGGAGAGAGAGAGAGAGAGAGAGAGAGAATGTTTTTATAAACTAGCCTATGCAGGGGTGTTTTTGTGCGAGGCAGACCGAAGAAAATATTTTGATGGTGAAGTGTACTTTACTTTGTTGTCACTTTTAATGAGAGCGAGCGAGAGAGAGAGAGAGAGAGAGAGAGAGAGAGAGAGAGAGAGAGAGAGAGAGAGAGAGAGAGAGAGAGAGGGAGAGAGAGAGAGAGTGCGTGTTTTTATAAACATATGCAGGGGTGTTTTTGTGCGAGGCAGACCGAAGAAAATATTTTGCTGGTGAAGTGTACTTTACTTTGTTGTCACTTTTAATGAGAGAGAGAGAGAGAGAGAGAGAGAGAGAGAGAGAGAAGAGAGAGAGAGAGAGAGAGAGAGAGAGGAGAGAGAGAATCACAAAACCTCCAAAACTTGCGTCTGTTTCTAGTTGTGCTGTCATCGATGTATGAGATTTTGATAACGAGAAACAAGACGACTGAATTTTCCAGGTATTTGAATTTCTTCATTCAATATTATATCTCTAGAAAATCAGTTATTCTTGTGCATTAGTTATTGGATTATTTGCCTTGATTATTTTTTTTTTTAATTCTTTTACGAGGTTACTGTCTAATTCATATCTGCAAACAAGATGTTGACATAAATGCTTTGTAAAATTCATATGAATTTTCAGCCGTTAGTTTTTTCAATAATGACAACGAAAAATTTACAAAAATGACGCAAGTGTATATTTTTCTAATGCTCCTTTGTTTACTTGCGTTCATACTTGCGTTCATACTGTATACATAAAACCGAACTATTACCTTAAAATATAGCAATACAAACTAACCCCACTGGATATTTCTTATCGAGGTCAAATGCTAAGTGTACGTCTGAACAGCAGAAATTACAGTTTTAGCGGAATTTCGGCTCCGTTAGGTCCAAAAGTATAGTAAAGATAATTTTGTGTTCCACTACAAAACCGTAATCTTAAAGGCAACGAATTACCTTAAAGTCACTAGTTTCGTTATTGCTCGTAGAAAATGATTTTAACATTACTTTTTTCTGAATTAACATAATTAATCCTATAATAACAATACGCATAATATATATATATATACACACACATATATATATATATATATATATATATATATATATATATATATATATATATATATATATATATATATATATATATATATATATATATATATATATATATATTGCATAAGCAAATACATCCATATCCTTTTCTGAGTGGGGACACGTTAACGTGATAAAACGGTTTGTGTATATATTCATATATATATATATAATATATATATATATATATATATATATATATATATATATATATATATATATATATTACATAAGCAAATACATCCATATCCTTTTCTGAGTGGGGACACGTTAACGTGATAAAACGGTTTGTGTATCGTCATGATCAGCAATGGTGTGCTACGCACGGCCATTCATATTTGGTTGGTTTGCTGTGAGCGATCATTCTAGTCTCAAACCATCACTAATTCACAATGGTCATCATGGTGATGAAATGACTAAATCCCAGACATGAATAAAAACATGTCTGAGGCCTTTGTCCACCAGCGGACTAGAAACGGCTCCATTAGTTGCTGTCTATATATATATATATATATATATATATATATATATATATATATATATATATATATATATATATATATATATATATATATATATATATATATATATATATATATATATATATATATATATATATATATATATATGATAAATTTTGCACATTTAGACGTGTTTTTCATATTCAAATAAGCCATAAACATTTTTGATACATTAATGTCTGGATTCTCTTAACGACGTCGGGATCAGAGCCCCAGGCGGAATCACACAAAGACAAGGGGAACAGCCCTTTCGAGCGCCAACTGGCCCTGTGATAATTGCCAGACTAGAGTAAAGTTGGAAGGACAAACGAGCGCCTTAGCTTTGGTACATTCGAGCACGGAATATACATAGTCAGTTCACCATGGCCTTTCAAATCGTCCAGACCAACCAAGGAAGACCGTCTTTGACATTGGATGGTTACCACTACAGAAAAGATAAAGAACTAAAAAATGGAAATATCTCGTGGAGGTGTGCAAGCACCACAACTCGCTGCAAGAGTAGGCTACACACCGACTCTGATTTACAAGTGATAGTTGTTCTCCCAAATGATCATATTCACCTACCAGATCAGAGGGCCATCGACAGAAGAATGTTGAGGACAACTGCAAAGAGGAAAGCTACAGAAGATATAACTATACGGCCTAATAAACTCCTTCGAAAGGAACTTGTAAAGATGCATGATGAAAACAGTCTAAAACCTGAAGACTTGAAATCAACGGCAAAAGCAGTGTACAGAGAGAGAATGAAATTCTATGGTAAACTTCCAGTGTCAAGAAGTGAAGTGCATATGCTACTAAAAGAGAGAGAATTGAAGACGTCCAAGGGAGAACCATTTGTCTGTGTAAATAATGAAGAAGAAGAAATTATCATATTCTCATGCCTGACCAATCTAATGACTTTGTGCAATGTGCATGAACTTTTTATGGATGGCACTTTCCAATATTGCCCTAAATTTTTTATGCAAATGTATACCATACATGGCTTTCAGAATGGACATTATGTGCCACTCGTTTTTATGCTGCTCCCAGGACGAAGCAAAGAGATATACACGAAGGCTTTTAATTTTCTTTTAAGTATTCTGAATAGTCATTGTCTTGAATTTTCTCCAGAGTCTATACATGTGGACTTTGAGCAAGCAGTAATTAATACATTAGAAAATTTATGTCCAACAAGTATCATCAAATGTTGCAAATTCCACCTTGGACAAAGCTGGTGGAGAAAAATCCAAGAACTAGGGCTTTCAAATGATTTTAAAAGTGGTAGTGAAAATGGAAAATGGTTGAAGTCCTTTTTCGGGCTATCATGCCTTGAACCCTCTGACGTAGAAGATAGTTTTGTGGAGGATATAATGTCAATTGCACCAACTGATACTAAAAGTGTTCAGTTTGC
Source organism: Palaemon carinicauda (assembly GCF_036898095.1). Lineage (NCBI taxonomy): Eukaryota > Metazoa > Arthropoda > Malacostraca > Decapoda > Palaemonidae > Palaemon > Palaemon carinicauda. The sequence goes on from NC_090751.1 coordinate 38,818,049, forward strand.
TGATTATGTAACAACAAACTATATTAGCTCTGACTCCAAGTTCCCCCCAAATCTTTGGGCAGAAGCACCATCAGAAACTCGTAGAACAACAAATGGACCAGAGGCATTTCACAAACATTTTAATAGTCAATTTTATTCCAGCCATCCCTCTTTGCATGTATTTGTTAACGTTATTTCAGAGATACAGACCGACACTTACATTAAAATCAGAAGCCTGGGTGAAGAAAAACCACGAAGAAAATGCTACCGACTTAAAGAGAAGAAACTTGTGGCACTGTTTAAGGAATACATGGAAGGCTCCATATCTAGACTTCAGTATATTAAACGAGCTGCTTTTAAATTTTTACCAATTAATATTTAGGAATGTATTTTTTTTCTGAATAGCATACTTGTTTTCATTATTACCTATATGGTGTTTAAGATAGAAAAAAACGGGTATTTTATTGTAGACAGCAAAAGCCTCAGACGATTTTTAAGGCAGTTGAGTGGCTGTTTTATATTTTGTGTGGTTGTTCCAGAGAAGAAAGACATATGGAAAAAAAAAAAAAAGGTCCGGAACCCTCCTATCAGCGCTCATTTGTACTGAAATTTTGTCGCTTGTTTGGGCATCACTCTAAGGCTCAAATTGGCTAATTTTTGGCGCTTGATTGTCCTCTGTCGGCGCTCAATTGGGGTGCTCCGAAGACAAGAGCTTGTGACCGGCCGGGAATCGAACCTTGGTCCGGCAAGCTTGTATAGACAGTGACTAAACCACTTGACCATGACAGGTATAAGTACAGAAGAATTGTCATTGACTTTTATCTTTCTTCGTGGCCAAGTGGTTTAGTCACTGTCTATATAAGCTTGCCGGACCAGGGTTCGATTCCCGGCCGGTCACAAGCTCTTGTCTTTGTGTGATTCCGCCTGGGAGTCTGATCCTGAGGTCGTTAATAGGATGTAGACATTAATGTATCAAAAATATTTATGGTTTATTTGAATATACTGTGTGTATATATATATATATATATATATATATATATATATATATATATATATATATATATATATATACACACAGTGTATATATATATATATATATATATATGTGTGTGTGTGTATATATATATGTATATATATATATATATATATATATATATATATATATATATATGTGTGTGTGTGTGTGTGTATATATATATGTTTTTATATATACATATATGTATATATATATATATATATATATATATATATATATATATATATATATATATATATATATATATATATATATAATTTCTCAGTTCAAGCAACCAGCTTTCTTTCAGCAAGAAGTAAAATTCAGTTGATCACGTATGATTTAATGAATTAGTTGTATCCATTTCGGTAAGCTGTAAAGTTCAGACTAATAAAAAGGCCCTTCATCAAGATGCTCCAAGTATACACACCGGTAGAATTTTTTCTCTTGTTTCCCATAGAAAGTGGCTATTTTGTCCTATGATGAGTTTTATGCTTTAATTTTGATGTCTCAGTATTTGAAATGTATGTCCAACTAAATATAAATCATTCATTAAATGTACTTGTATATATCCACAAATAGTACCACATTGGGTTTCGTGATGTTAGTTTGAGACAAAGTGAGGTATTTGGTATATTTGACTGCTCCGAATGGAAAGTTTATTTAAAGAGAAAATTCATTTCCTTTAGAGTAGTATCGTGTACAGAAAACCGCTCATATAAACAACCAAAAAACATTGGTTTATTTCATTATTCTTTCTTTCGCTTGAAAAACTAAAACCAATATGAATCTTCGCACTAAAATGTTACAATTAATGTTAATCATTCTGATGTATAATATGTTGCTTTATAAGTGATTTTAGCACATTCAAACCTTATATAAGCATTAGATAGATCATGTTCAGTGTTATAAATCCCTCCTTGACTTTTCGAATAATTGTTGTAAATAAGAGTAATTTCAAGGATGTTCTTTACTGCTGAAATACTTTCTATCTGGTTTGTTATTTCAAACTAACTTTAGCTACCTCTGCATTTCAAAACAAAATGTCCGTTAAAATATTTGAGAGAATGATTCAGATAAGTGGGTTTGGTAACTAGATTGGCGTGTAGCAACTTTAATCTCGCTCCTTTCAGTACTCATATCATCACTTGAAACAAACATGCACATGGTGCCGTATATCTCAAAAACAAAATATGCGGGATGACAATGACACAGGGAAACGAGCCTAGGACCTGGTCACACGATGCTACAATCTCACTTGATCTAACCCAGTAGCCGAGCCATTTGATTTAGAGTATATGCGACAAAACTAATTCATTCTCCCAATTCTCTATGTAGCAATGAGATATATACTTTTCTTCCCTAACTGAGTAGAATATATAAATTTACATATTTTTACACATTTTTATAAATTTACATATATATGTATATATATATATATATATATATATATATATATATATATATATATATATATATATATATATATGATAATTTTTTGCACATTTAAACGTGTTTTTCATATTTCAAATAAGCCATATATATTAATACATTAAAGTCTGGATTCTCTCAACGACCTCGGGATCAGAGCCCCAGGCGAAATCACTCAAAGACTATAGTATCAGACCGGCCGGGATTTGAAGGTCCAGGATACCTGTATGCCAGTGACCATGCCACTCAGCCACGACGAAGTGGCTGAATGGAGTGGTCACTGGCATACAAGTATCCTGGACCAGGGTTCAAATCCTGGCCGGTCTGATACTATAGTCTTTGAGTGATTTCGCCTGGGGCTCTGATCCCGAGGTCGTTAAGAGAATCCAGACTTTAATGTATTAATATATATGGTTTATTTGAAATATATATATATATATATATATATATATATATATATATATATATATATATATATATATGTATGTATATATATATGTGTATACATATATATGTATATATATGTGTATATATATATATATATATATATATATATATATATATATATATATATATATATATTGTGTCTACGAAACTAATGGGTTCAAACAGAGATGCGAATTGATTGCAACTGTGTTTATTCAAGAGGACAACGTCCTCATTTACAGATAGTTGAGACCAAGGACGACCTAAATTGCAAATAGTGCCATGTTTATATTATCCGTGCGGAAAAATGTGGAATGATCACGATTTTGAATCATCCTATACATGTAGTATACATGTAGTATACTTTTCCTATCATTACAGGCAAATTTGCATATCATTAGAGATAAAAATTTGTATACTTTGCTTCCATACACAGAAGAAAATCTAAATTGTTGTATCTCTTTACAGTGGGAATCTTTCAAAGTTATTTCAGATTTAAGATTATAAGCTATATGCTTTGCTTACCTACACAATATAGAATTCACACGCTTTACATGTTTCCATAGTAAGAGACAGACTCGTCATGTCCCTTCACTGCATGATTTACGAACATTTTGCTTTCATTCAAGATGTAAAATTTAAAAGCTCCGCATAATTTTACTTTTAAAAAATAATACATTTTGTGTCCTTTCTCAAAGTTAAACCGATTATTTTTTTGGCCAATTCATCTTATAATACCTACATAAATTGCAGTCTTCACAGAGTAAAATATTTTACCTTGCTTCACAAGGTAAAATGTGAACATTTTACCTCCCTTTTAAGCATAAAATCAATGCGAATTGTCACCATCCATTGTGTAAAATCTATAATTCTTGAGTTCTTTAAGTGTACAATATTTATGATATTTTCCTTTGTTAGTGTAACATCATACGATCTGCATGTATTGGTAAGTGCATATTTCATACCATATGCATCAATTTCAAATGTAAGATGTAGACATGCCGAACATACTTCTTAGTACACTGTCTAAAGTATTAAATTTGTACAATATTTTCCCATACACAGTGAAATGACTTCACTCTGGTCAAAGGACGGGAAACTACTTTGCCAATAAACGATCTGTAACTATTGTAATAAACTTTCACAGTCATCCTAAAGTTATGTGAATAAAAGACAGATATTGAAGGGACAAGATGATATGAATCTATTCATTGATTCAATCTATTGTACAATTTAGTTGGGATTTCAGGGACATGAGTAATTGCATAGCTTCTGAATAACTGTAATAATTCCTTTAAGAATCGTAAATGTTTGTTTTATCTAGGCATTAAATTCTCTGTGGAATATATGACGAATGAATCGTTCAACATCAACAAAATCATGTAAGTTTTATGAAATGGAAAACAAACATTGAATATGGTAACAGTAAGATAGCATTATTCTTTTCACGAGATATGTAAGCAAGACTGCTGATAATTCGTTAGGGAAATATCTTCTTACATAATGATGAATATAGTATAATTTGTTCTACTATGTAAATCCTGAAATTTTTATTATCTCTTTATATAGAGATAAGCTTAGAAAAGCGAGATTCAGAATATATTCCTATGAATAGAATAGCATTGCGATCTACAGTATATAAGAAAAGTTAGACTTGGACATTTGAACGGCTATGAATTATATATCATTTGCCTATAAGATAATCCTTACTTTTTCTTGTATATAAAATTACAAAGAGGTTTTATATTTCTAGACATGATATAATTTTATAAGGCGTCTTTGTATAGTTAGTAATACATGTTTTGGTGGGTTAGATTGAGAAATATTAAGATATGGTGGAATAGCTATAACTCTACTCGAGTGAACATATAAATATATATAGTGAGGTAGAATACGCTATATTTTTATTACCCAAATACACACACATAAATATATATATATATATATATATATATATATATATATATATATATATATATATATATATATATATATATACGCAAAAGCCAGTAGGAAATAATAAAAAGCTTTAGTACCAAGCGCTTTCGTGCATTTTAATACACTTCTTCAGGGTACAATTTTATTGTACCCTGAAGAAGTGTATTAAAATGCACGAAAGCGCTTGGTACTAAAGCTTTTTATTATTTCCTACTGGCTTTTGCGTATACCAAGTCACGTGATCCTTGTGGCAGTAAAGCATATATATATATATATATATATATATATATATATATATATATATATATATATATATATATATATATATATATATATATATCAATACATATATATATATATATATATATATATATATATGTGTGTGTGTGTGTGTGTGTGTGTGTGTGTGTGTGTGTGTGTGTGTGTGTGTGTAAATCATGAAAGCTGACACGGGATGAATATAAAATGTATTATAGCCACGAAAGGAAAAATGAAAAGACTTGATTGGAGTTAATACTTTCGTCCATTAGGGACACCAACAGGCTCAATAATGAGAATAAAAATACAAAGACATCGTATTTATACAGGAGAAGGGTATCCAACAGCTGTCAGTTTCTTAATAATTCCGGAAAGGTCAGATTTTAGATAAAAGGATAATACTGGATTAACGGAAAACAGACCTGGGCTTCACCTGTATAAATACGGTGTCTTTGTATTTGTATTCTCAATGTTGAGTCTGTTGATGTCCCTAATGGACGAAAGTACTAACTCCAATCAAGTCTTTTCATTTTTCCTTTCGTGGCTATGATACATACATACATTATATATATATATATATATATATATATATATATATATATATATATATATATTTATGTATATATATATATACATATATATATATATATATATATATATATATATATATATATATATATATATATATATATATATATATATGTGTGTGTGTGTGTATATATATATACAGAGAGAGAGAGAGAGAGAGAGAGAGAGAGAGAGAGAGAGAGAGAGAGAGAGAGAAGAGAGAGAGACTTTCAAATGTTCTAATAACGAATATATTTTTAACAGATTTCTTAGAAATCTAAGAAAAGATAGGCAATAGTAATCGTTCATGTAGAAACTATAAATCTTTGTAATTATTGAGAACCTGTTCTTTCGTTTATATCGTCTAAAACTGTAAATAAAAAAAAAGACTCCTTAAGTGGGCATTTATATGTTTCCTTTTAAGTTTTCGTCTTTTCGAATGCCCTGCCATTATATAAATATAATAATTCCTTGTAAATATGCCCTGACGAAAGCCATTAGTTATTGGTTAAAGCAGCCGCCTGCAATAATTGAATAAATGGAACAGCACAGTGACAAATTGAGTCTTTATCTTTATGACTCTATTCTTGAAGACGAGAAAGACACAGAAAACTAGAAAATTGTTCCTCTATAGCAGTGTTTCCCAACCTTTTTTAAATGATTACTCCAAAATTTTATTCCCAACTAATCAATTACCCCATTGAACATATACCCGGTAACATCGTATGTTTTTTTTGCAGCCTCCTGATGAACTGTATGGATCATGTAGCCCGCTATTGGCTGCTTATAGTTAAGGAAGGATCCAAAACAAATGCAAACTTTTCCATATTAATGGATATCAAAATGAACCATCATCAGTGCAGAATATTCAATTTAACAATATTAATAGATGTTATTTAGTAATCACCTTATGTTTGCTCTGGTTTTTCAGTGTGAGGGTTGAGCTTGTTTTGCCTGTGCAATTTTCTCTATTCTGGGCTTGGTTACAGAAAGGGCTAGACGGGCATCAGATGCCAGATTGCAGATTTTGTTTATGAATTATGGCAATAATTATGGGAATGTAAATAACTCAATTTCAGAACATCTTGATTATCCCAAAAATACGGATCTATTACCCAAATGGGGTAATTTACCCCAGGGTTGGGAAACACTGCTCTAGAGTAATGAATATAATTTTTGCGTTAGGATTTAATGAAAATTGCGTAAGAAAAAGACTATGTACAAAGAATATATATATATATATATATATATATATATATATATTTATATATATATATATATATATATATATATATATATATATATATATATATATATATATATATATATATATATTATATATATATATGTATACATTATATATATATACATATGCATACATACATACATACATATATATATATATATATATATATATATATATATATATATATATATATATATATATATATATATACGGCATATGCGTGCGTGTGTAAGTATAGATAAGTATAGACAGATAGATAGACACAGATAGCTGTATAGATAGATGGAGAGACCAATAGATATGAGAGAAAGAAAGATAGTTTTGCAATTTTCCTATATTTAATGCTGTTTCGGGATTTTCAAATTCCCTATTGACATAGTTTTAAACTATTTACTAGTCTTAGAGCTCTAAAAACGGTAGTCAACAATAAGCGTAAATGTAAAAAAATACAGATTTTTAGAATAATTCTAAACCTTTAAAATTGCAAATAAACAAAACTCCTCATGTTTTTATTTAAATGTTATTTGACTATGAGTGCCCTCTTATCCTATTAGCATATATGGGTGTCATTGTGAAAAGTAATATTATGCAATACGACAATTGTGCATGGACCTCAAGTGAATGAAACAAGACGAAAGAGAGAGAGAGGAGAGAGAGAGAGAGAGAGAGAGAGGAGAGAGAGAGAGAGAGAGAGAGAGAGAGAGAGAGAGAGAGCAGTGATATAACGGATGACCCTCATAAGTTTCATGGCACAGCCGGAGTTGACAGTCCAAAATACTCCACCGACTTGGCGACCTTTATTGTATACTTAATCATGTTAAACGACTTCAGAAGATGCGCTTCTTCATTCATACTGGTAAAAAAAAAAAAGAATAAATAAGAAAAAAATAAAATGGAAAAGCAAGTATTGAATGGTCTTCAAATAAAATGCATTTTTATCGCGATCATCCCAGAAAATTATTTCTGCGTGTATAGGAATCACAATAGATACGATATCGAAATATCGAAGAGAGAGAGAGAGAGAGAGAGAGAGAGAGAGAGAGAGAGAGAGAGAGAGAGAGAGAGAGAGAGATGAATCAATTATTTGACTGTCTTAGATGAGGAATCTTTACGATGAAATGAAACGACATAGACTTCAAATAATCCAAGTCCAAACAAGTAGATACAAAGGAATAAAAAAAGAAGAAATGCAAAACTCGTGATTATATTTTAGGGTAAATATGCTCAAGACTAATGGGGGAATCCTCATATTTGACGGAATGGATTTATGAGACGGAAAATTCAGATCTCTCTCTCTCTCTCTCTCTCTCTCTCTCTCTCTCTCTCTCTCTCTCTCTCTCTCTCTCTCTCTCTCTCAATTCTAGATGTATTTTTCCAACTACATCAGTAATAGTACATTAATTACGCATATGCTAAACATGTATTAAAAGATTTTGTCATATTCGCAATTACCTGAATATTATACTTTTTCCTTCAAGTCCTTTCCTCAAAGAGTTATTATTATTATTATTATTATTATTATTATTATTATTATTATTATTATTATTATTATTATTATTATTAGCTAAGTTAGAAACCTAGCTGGAAAACCTAGATGATAAGCCCAAGGGCTCCAACGAGGAAAATAGCCCATTGAGGAAATGTAATCTGGATTAGATTAGATAGTGAGTGTACTCTCAAGCAAGAGGAATCAAAACCAAGATAGTGGAAGACCATGATACGGGTGCTATGGCACAACCTAGGATTAGAGAAAAATGGTTTGATTTTGGCAATATAAGAGCTGCATATCATAGTTAAAGTCTCTTCTACCTTACAAAATGTTTTTATTGATGTATCATTATTTCTATTGTAGATAACTTACAGTGCAAAATGCAATACATCGCAGACATTTATATTGCATAATATTTGAAAAAGATTCCTCACCATTCAGCTTTATGATTTTAGTGGTAAAATAGTTGGACCCTCCTTTGATTTGAAATGACTTGTGTTTTATTATTTCAATTGGTTAAACTGAATAATCTTACATTCACATTAATTCGGAAAGAATTAAATTAGCAGGTTCATAAACGTTCTTTGGTTTTTATGCTAGTAATATAATCATATGCTCGAGTGTGTTTATGTTATTAATTTAGGTCAGGCAGTAGTTGTAGTAGAGGTTTGACACAGCAGATTGCCCGAGCTTGTGCTAAATTGCGCCTCCAGCATCAAAGCAAGGTTCTTACTGAACGGTGTAAAGGTCTAATTTAGCCCATTAGTAAGAGCTACTCGGCTCCTTGAAACCTTTAAAACTTGTCATATAATTATTTCTAATACAAGTTTGGACAGATAGGTCCGTAAAATGCATTAAAAGCTTTTAAGCAAACAACAAAAGAATTCTCCAATCACTTTTTTTCTGTCCTTGGTTTCAAACCTAATTTTTTTATTTTAGTCCCTTCCAAGGTAACCGTAGTCAGACACCATAACAAAACTCATCATTGCTTGACAATCTCTTTCTTTGAATGAGGAGGAATGCATATTCTAAATGGAAGTAGCATTCCAATGACAATGTGTATATTATTTGAATAATCGGTCCAGTACATTCGAGCACACTATTCTATATTATTACTCTTCCTCTTGTTTTGTTTAAGTTTTTATAGTTTATGTAGGAGATATTTATTATAAGGCTGTTACTCTTCTAAAAAAAAAAATTTCCTTTCCTCACTGGGCTATTTTCCCAGTTGGAGCTCCTGGGCTTATAGCATCCTGCTTATCAATCTAGGGTTGTAGCTTAGCAAGTAATAATAATAATAATAATAATAATAATAATA
>NC_090751.1:38832715-38835215 GCF_036898095.1 Palaemon carinicauda
ATTATTTTTCCCGAGATGGAACCTGCTCTTGTTTTCGTACAGGTGTATTTTACTATCGAGAGAGAGAGAGAGAGAGAGAGAGAGAGAGAGAGAGAGAGAGAGAGAGAGAGAGAGAGAGAGAGAGAGAAAGGAGGTAACTTTATTATGAAAAAGAGATTGCCTGTTAGTAAGGATATACCATTGTTAATAATATGTTATTAGTATAGGAAATGGCATATATTTCTCCAAGAGAGAGAGAGCAAATAGCAAGAGGATATTAAGAATAATTGTTCGGTAAACATTAGTGTTCGCCTTCTGGATACTGCTGTGGGTAACGAGTTTTCATCTCTTATCTTACCAATTATTTCTTCAACCAAATCTTGCGTAAATAAGATGGAAAAGGGGAGGAGATTGTCATGATTAAATAAATGGAAATATATAAACAAGCTAATTAAACGATTTCGATTCAAAACAGTGTTTGTGATAAGCTATATATACTATTTGCCATTCCTTTAATTATTAGGAGTAATAATGACTGATAAATATAGTAAGCACACAACCTTGTAGATGTATTCATCTTATAATGCATCTTATGTATGTAATAAAATAAAAATAAAAGACCCTGATCTAGACCAATATGTTAACGTCTATACCGTTTGCTTATTACCCTTAGTCCAGTAAGTTTAACATATATTTTTCGACTAAGGAAATTTAAATGTTAGTGTAAGATGCTCCATTATATCTTGTTTGTTGATCTTCTCGAAAATAAAACACAATCTTATTGTGCAAAATTGAGTGAATGCAGTTTGGTTATGTGAACGATCACGTAAGCTTATAAAGGATCTTTGTTTTAGGAAATGTTAAAGTACTGATTAAAGAAATTAGCAGAGATAAGGCCGTCCCTTAAAAAAAAAAGAAAAAAAAATGTTTTCGTATACTGCACTGGATTATTTTAAGTCGACAAGTTTTGGGTGTGTGACAGTTTGTTGTTTTGTGATGCATTTTACTGCTACATTACTAAGTAGGCCATATAAATAACGTAATGAAACTGGCATAGTAGAGTAAGTTGCGTTACAAGTTTAGAACAAATCTACGCATTATTGAAGGTCAACCTTTTCATTCAATTCTTGATACGTCACTCATTGCAAAATGATATTATCGTACTTTCACAGATGACGCAATTTGACGTCATTGATGATGCTCTTTTACGTCACTGATGGCAATCTTTACGTCACCGATGACGGAAGCAGCGTCCACCGAGTCTTGAATTATGAGGCAGCTCCCGAAGATCAACTATATTTACCACTGGCATTTCGAGAACAAGAGAATGGAATGTCCTTCTGGTGGTTTTAGAGAACGAGGAAGAAATAGAAAACTAACGCAATTTTACTGTTTTTCCAAGTATCTAACTTTTAGTTTTCGAAAGTTTGCTGCGTATATCATTGTGAATGCCAGGCAAAAAGTAATGTAATTTCTATTTTCAAGATATTTTTGTTTTTGCAAGAGAGGTATACAACGAAAATACATGTTCAGGAATTTCTAATTACTATTAATGTTATCTTCTGACAGCCTATCAGTATACAAATTCACATCATTAATCAAAACTTTCTTCATGGAGAATTGGAAGTTTAAATTTGCATAAACCGACACCCAATTAGATAAGTTACGGTTCTGCTCTTGTAATTGATTCCAATCTTATTCACGGACCATATGCCTTCTATAAATCATATATTAGAATTTAAAACGTTTGGTATATATATCCCTACTGAAATGAAAATCAAAAAAGGAGAAAAATCCTGGTTTTATCTAAATTCAGTAAAGAAAATTTCATACGAAATTGAAATGAAGCATGTCAGAAGGAAACTTGAAATTTGCGCATTTCTTGGACTACAATCTAAGATAAGAATCTCCCCATTGAAGATTCTATTGAGAAAGCAAGGAATAAAAAGCTGAACCGAAAGGGGAGTGGTGAAAACACTGACATTTAAAAGAAAACAGAGAAACAAGACCACTTATCTCCAGAGCTCTCATTACAGGAGAAATGTAGGATGGCCACACGCGGAGGAGGACCGAGGCATCTGAGAACGATGGAAATGAAGCCAAGGAGTTAACATATGTAAATGAGCCCAGAATTCCAGATGGCAGCCTAAGTCGACCTTCCCCATGCCACTGGGCCCACTACCTGTTCTAATTAGTGTATGGTAATTCGCCGCTGATGAGAACAAAGGGCGAAATGGTCGAAGAACAAACAGGGAAATAATATAACATAAAGTACTGTACAAAATTATTAGAAAATATAAGTAATGGAGGTATTCGGGAAAATAATAAGTATTTTACTTGATTGAAACTACATAATAATGATAACATTTAGTGGAAGAAAAAACTATGAAGATTAATATGATGAAAAGTAAATGAACAAAATAGATATGTGAAGAATTAAGTAGAGTTTAAAGAATTAAGGCCTAAAGTTATATAAGACAGCTGATGCATATTATTTTATCTTAATTCTTAATATTTCAAG
>NC_090751.1:38837715-38842715 GCF_036898095.1 Palaemon carinicauda
ATATATATATATATATATATATATATATATATATATATATATATATATATATATATATATATATATATGTATATATATAAAATCATCATATAATCAGTTTAGAAAGGCCATTAAATCAGAAATAGTTAATACCTTCCAATTAGCTCAAAGTTACTTACTATACTAGTAGCTCTGTTGTTATAATCCAATGCCAGTCAGGTGTAAGTGACCTCTTACATATGAAGAACATGTTGGAAAGTAAAATTATCGCAATATATGAATTCCAGATGAACGTGTACAAATTTTGTTATGAAAGCTTCTTTGAATTCAAGTCCTTTTCCCTCAGGTACGTTTATATTTTGTGAGGGAATCCATATAAAACCATTTCGTATGCAGAGAATAATTGAATGAAAAACCAAGTATTATGGTAATCCAGGGTTGGCCAACCATTTTTTTTCACTTCTAATACAGATGCGCCACACACACTTTAACCCCCTTTTCAATCCTTTAAGTTTGGTGATTAGGACATTTGATGTGTGTGTGTGTGTGTGTGTATGTATATATATATATATATATATATATATATATATATATATATATATATATGTATATATATATATATATATATATATATATATATATATATATATATATATATATATATATATATATATATATAATAGTGTGTGTGGCCAGATGTAGCAGTGGTAAAGGAAAGGATTTAGCATGAATACAAAGTAAACTGTACTTACTTCATTGACACTTTGAATATGCATTGATAATATTTGATAGGTATTCTTGAAAGTACTAATTAGAATATATGATTATAATCAAGTTTTTACTTTTATGAGCAGGCATGTTTTTTTTTTTTTTAACTATCTCTGGGGTATGGTGCGCCACTTGTAATCATACAATGTGCCATAGGTTGGCCACCCCTGTGGTAATCCATTGCCACCATTGTGTTGCCGGGATATGGATAGATGGATCTGTTAACTTTGCTCTTCAAAGTCCATTGAGCTTAGTTATCCATACTTAGAACGTTCAGCCTGTTTTTTACTTCTATGAATATTTATTCTAATCAGTATATTCTTCCAGAATAAAAAACTGACATCATAAATTGAGTTATTCTTTCTCATTACTCAATTTTTCATTTTGAGCGAAAATCTGTCTATGGTATCTTAACTGAACTGGATATTCTGTCTGTATTTCTCCATTTCTATCCAAAGTGATCATATAAAAAAAAGTATATATATATGATATACGTTTAATACTTAAAAAAAAAAAAATCGGAAATGGTGTCCATCACAGATGAACTCTCTTTAGCAATTACTGACTTGCTTAATTATGTGCATAATTTTCATTTTATTTTAATCAGTTGAAGTGATAAATGCCAAAACATTAAAGCTGCATCATTAAATCCAGGACTGAGTGTGGCAGGGAAAGGAAATCATCCTAATTTTCTCTTTTTATTGGTCATTTTGCCTAGTAAAGAATTAAAATTATCGCATGCCTTGGTTTGTTTAATTTTCGGGAAAATCTGCCTTTCTGAATGTGCTAATTAGAAAAAAAATATTAATTTTTAAACTTTTTCTTCTAATTGAATAGCTGGAATAAGAACAAATAGCTACTGTCAACAAAATATACAAAGATGCACATACAAAACAAAACTTTATTTATCGACGACATGTAAATCATTAAGTGTGTATATCCTTCGGACAGAGATATGCGAATGGCTATTTGTCAAAAAGAACAATTTTCTGCTTTAATCATAACTTGAATAAAAGAAAATAAATGAAAGAAGAATTTCATAATAGTGCAGATAATTCTTGCTTGGTAGCAATTTTTGTCGGCTTTGCAATGTTGACCGAGTAAATATCATAGCAGATGAATGTGTTTACCTCTTGTGCTTTACGTTGTGTACAGATGGTTAATTTCACCTTGAAATTACAAAATGAACAACAATCCCTGGGAACATACTTGAATTACTTCATTGAGTGGCTTCACTTTTCTATTTCTGGCAAGATGTACATTTCGGGTAAGTTATGTGAACAGTAATTGTTACGATTTTGATTGTGGGATATGACTATAAAAGTATACATAACTGTACTTATGAATTAATTTTGTAATAGACATTTTGCATATATACTTTATTAAGCCTGTCATACCAAATTTGATTCTAAGCTTCATTTGTGTATATATCTTACTCGAGAATTATGCTTTATACCAGAGAAATTTTTCTATAATAAAAGAAGTGCTTATACTTGAAATAAATTAAACAAATCCCAGAATGGCAAATTGGCCGCACTAAATCTTGAAGGATGAGTAGAAAATAAATATATTGTAATATTCTCTTGTGATGCTTTGTAACAATTATTCTTAGATTGCTAACAGGTTAGATAATATACTTAATTGAAAGTATATCCTGGTAATCTTTATCCATAGAATAGTTATATTGTTAAGTTGTATAATGCAGAAAATTTTCAGTAGTTGGTTCAATTGTTCTAAATGTAAAAAAGAAAAATATAGCTAATATTTTTGTCATTCATCATCCGATGAAGAATAACAAAATAACATGGAAAATGAGAGCAAATTTAAAGGCCGCTCATGAATGGCAGAGGCAAGGGACAGTGACTTTACCCTATCAAGTAGGACAATGCCCTAGAGACTGACCATATATACAGTCAAGCTAGGACCAAGGAGGGCCAGGCAATGGCTTCTGATAACTTCAACTGATAGACCTATAGGCTCTCCCAACCCTAACATCTTTAGCTCACAAGGATGGTAAGGTTGCTGCGACCAGAGGAACTAACGAGTAACTTATAGCGGAACTGGAACCCCAGTCTGGCGATCACCAGGCAAGAACGTTACCAGCAGACCACCACAATGTTAAGGAAAAAATCCCTATATGTCAATTTTATAATCCAGGAAATAAATAAAGATCGGAGCAAGGAAGAGCTTTTTCAATCTTATTCGACTTCGAGTAATAATAAAAATACGTTTAGAATGTAAAAATACTTTCTATTTTCCTTTAAAGGCGAACGTCTTTATTTCTATATCCCTTTCATAGTTTTCTTAACGGAAAAATAAATTATGAATAGTAAAACCTAGTGAGATCGTAGGATACGATTAGACTTGAGGGTACCCATCCTTATCATATTCGTCAAGTGTATGAACTAAATATCAGATTTCTCCTAATTAGATGGTATTTATACTGAAGAAAAGAAAGAAATATATATATAGAGCTAACTAATTATTTTGATATCTAGTCCTTTACTGCATTGGAAAAGAGAGAGAGAGAGAGAGAGAGAGAGAGAGAGAGAGAGAGAGAGAGAGAGAGAGAGAGAGAGAGAGAGAGAGAGAGAGAGAGAGAGAGAGAGACCGTACTGTTAATTTTTGTATAGGGTCTAAGAGTTCTATGGCTTTTGTTAAACTCGTGCATCATTGTTCTGAAGTGAGTGGTGTATTTGTGACAAGATGCAGTATATCAAACACCAAGGGATCAGCAACTATTAATAACTTGAAATTAGAATATCCACACGTTAGTCTTAATGCTTGTGATGCATGAGCTCTACGGAATTTCCTCCTAAAACGTAGCACATTTGAAAGGAGACACTGCGGAAGTGAATCGTTTGATATCTTAGACGTTAAAGTCCGCCTGGTTATAAGTACATATATAGTAATCTAGGTAGAAGAGCATATTATAATCTATATGACAAAACAACTTTTATCTGGAGTAACTAAAATTTTGATTTTGAATTACCATTAGGGGCTTGAATGATAAAATATGTGTTCCAAAATTACAAAAACAAAAATTCCTGAATATCTGCCGATGATGGTGAACATCTTAGCTGTATCTTCGTATGCAGTAAAAGCGATGTTAGTTTAGATGAATATGATACTACTTTCCGAATCCCCTTCGGTCCTGACCTAAGCTAAGATAAAACAGAAACATGTATTTTACCCTGGTTGCATATATATATATATATATATATATATATATATATATATATATATATATATATATATATATATATATATATATATATATATATATATATATATATATCATAGAGGTTATATAAGTAGAATCATATTTGTAACCTGGTGCATAAATAAATCACTTTTTATCCAGGTTACGTATGGTTATGCCAGATGGAGATTAAGAAAATTAGCACTGCCGCTGATTTTTGTGAATGACAGGAAACATCAAATAATGATCTATATGAGACTATTGTTTCTACTTGAGTATAATCGGACCTTTGGTATCCATCTGATTATATGAATTCTCACATCCCAAGAAATGCATTGAATGAAATAGACTGCAGTTCGCTTCATATAAAGGGAATCCACATTTTCCTACGTACTGTACACAATAGACTCTACCAGATCTTCACTTGACAAAATAAACCTCAGTTACCTATGGCGTTATAACCTTTCATAAGTACATCCACATTTCAAGAATAGAAAACACATCCTAATTATATGTTGTTCTGCCTGAGGGCAAAGTAGGGTGAACGCCTAAGTTAAGACTGACGACCAAAATAAAGTTTTAAAATATGAAATGTGGGTCAAGAGCTCTCGGAACGCTGGTCCCCATAAAGCCCCTCAGGAAGTAAGCACTTCTCTACCAGACCAGCCATTTTATTAGTTGTTAAACAATTTTTCATTAATAGTGCAATGGTAATTTTTTTTATTACGTTTGGAATAGCGAGAATAGAAATAGCATTTCTCTAAATCAACATAGGCGAACATATAAGAAAACAATTTCAGACATTCTGATTATACTGTTCATATTTAAGGTACGGACAGTAATTTGAAATGAGATTAAATGACACAGATTAGTAGATCTTAAATACAGTATAGGTAAAATACCAAAGGTCTAATTTAACTCAAACTAGATATGGAATGATATACATTTTTTTGTAAATAAAAATTAAATTGTTTTCCCCTCAAACTACTAATGTATTTATGAAATTTGTTGCATCACACAAAACTAATTTTTCCATTAAGACCGAACAGGA
>NC_090751.1:38847715-38865215 GCF_036898095.1 Palaemon carinicauda
TATAGCAAAGCTTTGCTGCCCAGATGCTCTAAAAATGCCAAGACATGAAAACATTTCATACTAATATTAAATGACAAAAGAATATCACCAAATAAAAGTCAATATTTACACTGTAATGTATTCATTACATATTTTGATTTCCGAGCCCTTGACCCACACTCCCCGTTTCTGCAACTCTCCCTATTTCCCTTGACGGCCTCCTTTCCTTACACTTCTTCTTCCCCTAAATTCGCCCGAGGCGAAGCTACACATAATCAAGGGAAAAAATTCCATCCGCGTTGGCAGGGGGTAAATATAACCGCTTGTAACCTCAAAGTTACCTGAGGTTCTTTGCCAAATTATGAGTGGGGCGAGTTGGCTGAACAAACATGAAAATGACTTCTTTTCTGGTTATAATAAACAGACACAAATGAGTTTATCCATACCACTTTTACGGAAGGGCAAGTCTATGTACGTATGCGTACGGAATTTAGCGAAGGACATCAAGTATTCAATGAAAGGGCTTTATTAAAAACTACGGTTGTCATTAAACTGTACTTACTATTTTGTAATACATAATGTCGAAATTTGTGTGCTAATAATTTTTATTTTAAACTTATATATTTTTTTCTTAACATAAACTTTATCCTTTAGAACTACTTCCTGATAACGAGATGCATTCGTCCGGAAATTAAAGATTCCGTTAATTACTTACATTTGAATGTTTATTATTTAGAACATCATCATTCATGATACGCAAGTTTTGCCTCTTTTAGGATCTGGGTTGAAAATCTTTGTGTCATAATTGCAACATTGATATACGCAATATTTAGTCAATAACTTCATAACATATAAGGGTAATAAGATAGATAGAGATAGCATTTGAAAAAGAGTAGGTATATATAAACTGTTAAATGCTTATGAAATAAGACAATACACAATCGCATTATTATTTCTGGAAAATTTCATGTTGAAATTTTAATATTGTGTCTTAAAATTGAATATTATGAGATCATTATAATTTCAATTTTTCCATAATGACAGTTCTAAACATAGTGATGAAGCTATTCAAACAGAATATTAATATCTATATATTTTGATATATTGTTAAAGGTAGTGTTCTTATCCTCTTTGATTATCGAAAATCTTTACATAGGGCACATCAGAGCCTCCTGGTTAAAGTTAACCTTGAACACAATGTTTTACTAAACACACACTCTCTCTCTCTCTCTCTCTCTCTCTCTCTCTCTCTCTCTCTCTCTCTCTCTCTCTCTCTCTCTCTCTCTCTCTCTGTGAGTAATTTGAGGACTTCGTTACCTGCTCACCTTTAAATATTAAATTAATAGGAAAAAAATATTACTATTATCAAATATATACCTATGAAGAATCATTAATGAGGTTACCGCTATGTAAAACATACAATGACTGCAGGGAAGAGTATTATTACCATAAACCTTTTATTTAATCATGATAATCATCTGGAAGTTGGCTAATTGCTGCCGACAGATTTCATCTGCTCATAAATAATTCTGTAGAAGCCGATGAAGTCTCTTACCTTTAAAAGATAAATGATTAAAGTCTCATCATATTTATGTTATTAGTAAAAGGTGGAGATTAACCATCCTGATAAGCAAAATTTGACTCCCACAGAGGTGGCCCGAAAAAAAAAAAAATCAGGTAATCGATTGAACAGACGATTTAGAATGACATTATTGAGTGTGAAAAAAGTTAGTTTTAAACAAAAAAAGTTTATAATAAATAGAAAATAAGTTTTTATTTACTGGACCTGTTCTTAAAACCGTTAAAGTTTGAAAACAAAAACCTCGGAGGAATCCGATAATTTTCAGACCAAAACCTTGTATCTCTGTCTTCTAAAAACTCTACACTCCATTAATATATATTTGATTGTTAAAATTTTATCGTAAAGATTACATTTTTTTTAGAAGTTATGCAGTTATTATCCTGAAACTTACTAAAAGGACACCTCTGATATGTTGGGCCTCAGAATTCCTTTGAAATAATATTGAATGTTGTTTTGAATCACAATATGTGCAATTTTCAGTATTTGTTCCAACCATATTGATTTACAATAATGAATTGATATTTCCATGACTAGAATCATGGAATTCTTTGTTAAGTGATAACCCATCGATACCTAATAGGCAAGTAGGTAATTTATGGGATTTCCTGAAAATTATCATTGGCTTTGTTTAGAATTCCTAATTCCCATCAAACAATCAGGGATTGATTCTATTTTATCCCCATGTAATTCTTTTCCCACGAGGAAACAAATAAATCGTACATTTAAATACTATTTACGCATCCAAAATCAATTGAAAATAAAACCTTTAACAAAGGTAAACTAAACCTAATTAGTAATACTAGGCCTTAATTATCACAGTCCACAATCTCTTGCAGGATGATTATATTTCTCTTTTCCAGTAAAGTCCTTTTTAAGTGTAAAACAATAAGTAGCATTCTTATAGATAATAAACAAAATCACAAAATAAATCGTAGAAAGAAATATCTCCCATAGTTCACATTTCTTTTTAACAATTCGAAAATTAGGTTAATGCAAATCTGAACTATGAGTTTCAGAGTTCACGCCACAAAGGAATTCTTTAAGTCGTCCATTTACGTCGATGTAAAATTTCTGAGAAATAACAAACGACACCTTGCACTTCCTTGGAATATAAGATGTAAAGCCACTCCGCCCTGTAACTCAATAACACTGCAATAAACTGAGAAGCATTTTACGTTCTTTTCAAGGAGAAATAGTGAAATATAATCCTAGGAATACACCGTTAAAGAGATACATGTTCGTCTGGTATTCAAACTCACCAGTTTAAAGTCGTCTGGCCATAAATATGAATGATTAAGAAATAGTCATTTCCAATGACGATGATATGTTACTATTCAACTTTTTTGAGGGGAGTATGTGTCACTATTTAATTTTTCTTAGTAAAGCATCATAATCTTATTAGGAAATATGTTGATATAAATAATATGAATTGGTTGTTTAAATGTGCCGATAGTAAAGAATTGTATTGGATATTTTTTTTCTTTTGACAAGATAAACAAAATATTGTTTTTTCTTATCAAATTATTATTGACATTAGATTATATGAATAATATAGCCTTAAAATTTTAAGTACATACTCAAAAGATTATAAAATAAAGTCTTAAAATATATTAATTTCCTCTGTTAAGGAAATGTTCTCTCTCTCTCTCTCTCTCTCTCTCTCTCTCTCTCTCTCTCTCTCTCTCTCTCTCTCTCTCTCTCTCAGAATTGGTCATCATTATGCCTTAAATCGAAAACTGGAACCAATCTCATGTTCTTTGTGAATAACGAATGTTTTGAATATTTAGCTTTTTTCACACAAATGCTGTTATTTTACGAATTGATGAGCCATTCTCCTACAAGCTGGAAATTCGTTTACAGAAACACCGAGAACAAAGCATGAAATATCGAGATGGTAGTTATAACTCGATATAAAAAAGGAGAGAAAGAACCATAGCCATGATGTCATTGGCTGATGGTTCAATATTCATCAATGTATTTTGTGACCGTAGTGATACAAGCTCAGAGGGATATCCTATCGAGTAAGGATAACGTTTTAAAGGATCTGAAAAGACAACCAGGCTAATAAATATAGAGGTATTTCTCACTACCCTAAAGTAAAAACGATAATTATACTAGAACGTTTGAACAAAATTTCTTTGGCTACAAAATGTAAGTTGCATGAATTTCTAAGTGCATCAATAAAGACTGAACTTTCGAGGCAAGAAGCCCTCGAGACATTGTTGTTCTTATTGTAAATGGTATGCTGTAGGTTTACATTAGAGAATGTGAGATGTAACAAGTATCTCTGTTGGGTCAGGAATTTATTTAAACGACCAAATAAATTCATAAATGAATAATTAAAACTTCCATATATTTTTTTTATCCCATTTAAAAGTTCTATTGCTTCTTTACCCCTTCCTAAGTTATCTTTAAAACAAATAACATCAGACAATAGATCAGGTTTTAGATAAGAAGATTATATAAGTGTAGATTTTATAGATGTTTTTTGGTGGTGTATGTAAGAATCTACCCAAATTTAGCTTCCTGTTGAAATCAGCCTACGACAGTGTCTTTGGTTAGAAATTCTGTCGAGTTAGTTAGATTACCATTGATATAAATGGAACTTTAAAAATTACCAGTTTTATGAATGCCTCTATCCTTCTGATGTTCGTCTATTTTCTTCATCAAAGCAGCCACTGCTGACTAGCATAGTCTGATACCGCCACCATTGATACTCAAGTGAAATCATTTACTCTGAGCACGTAGCTTAGGCATATTTCACGGTGGACACTATCTTTTGCAGTTACCAGACTGAAATACAAACACGTACGTTTAATCAATTCCCTTTAACAATCCTATGCCTTATATGTATGTGTGTGTATATATATATATATATATATATATATATATATATATATATATATATATATATATATATATATATATATATATATATATGTGTGTGTGTGTGTGTGTATATATATATATATATATATATATATATATATATATATATATATGTATATGTATATATATACATATATATAAATATATAGATATATATATAATTTATATATATATATATATATATATATATATATATATATATATATATATTATATATGTGTGTATATATATATATATATATATATATATATATATATATATATATATATATATATATATATATATATATATATATATATAAAGAAAAGTTTGAATTTTTTTTATTCAAATTAGGAGAGTAAATTGTAATCAAATTAGGCCAATTAAGTGTCGGATGAAGGTTGTATTTATATTTTGACTATTTCGATATAGTTTATATATACAGTATTTGTGTTTTATATTTTCCCTAACTTTAGTGTACGGAAATGCTTTTAGGTTTATGTGAAAAAATAATCTATCTATTTGTTAACATAGTCCATGTTATAATTTATAATGATCTAAATTTTCTGTTAGTCTCATTAACATTATTTGAGGCACGTAGATACATTATTGACATCGCTGAATCTAGAAATTAACACAAAATAGAAAATAGACTCCAGAAGACTTTCAGTGCATATTGAAATACATTAAAAACTTTGAATAGAAATACATTTGAGATATTCTCTTACTAAAACAGAAGCATCCTTCTTAAATGAAAAATGCAATAAATAATCCTCTTATTCTCTTTCGTCCCGCTTGAATATAAATAATGTCTCTTATTTTCCAAACACGGAAATTGGAAAGTTGATATTAACCCATTCCTTCCCAAATTTTTTTTTTCTTTGGATTTCAAATTTTTACACTAAATCTAGTTCATAAGGATCCAAAATCAGTAGAATACATAATTTTTTTCAGCTGCATTCATTGTACAATGAATAATGGAGTGTGACATATATGTCACGCTAGGCAGTAACGAGTACATTTTGGGGGAAATATGAAAAATTCTGTTCTATTTTGAAAGGTTTATTGTTTGCTGTTATATAAGTGACATAACTAAATACAAAAGAAGTCTACTGTTTTCATACATGAACTACCGTGGTCACAACCACCAAATGAATGGAATTTGAAAATTACAATAAAAAAACAAGCCAAAAGAAATAATCATTGTATTAAATCTTGCACTTAGAATCAAAACAAAGGTTAAATTGACAGTTCAAAATGCTAACATAAAATGATCAACTTTTTATTGCAACTGATACATCATGTGGCACATCATTGAAGTCTATTTTGTGTGAAATGCTAAATTGCAAGACAAACACAGACCTACGTCACACTTATTACACTGACTGGAAGGAGATTTGCTACACAGATTTCCAGCACATCTACGTCTTTTCTTGTTTGGGGTCTCTATCAGGTAGTGTTCTATTCCATCAAAACGAATGTCATCAAGAACTCTCTTACAACCTGTTTCCCCCTGGGAAGGTCTCCCAGGCCCTTTAGGAGGGATCCCATATCTCTTCAGATAGCTTTCAGCAATCTGTTCTTTGAAATCTAGCTGAGGTAAACATCCACCTGACTTTTTATGAAGAATCCAAGCATTTTGCACTGATACATCTAATAACCAGGTAAAAATACACCACCACCACTTCTTACCCCTAATAGATATTCTATAATTATTCACATTCTGGTCTTGACGGTCAGTTCCACCCATGTGGTTATTGTATTCTCGAATAACTAATGGGCAGTCAACTTCAATATTTTTTTTCTCTTTTTGAGAGTATCTTTTCACCTTACTAAGGGGTTCCCTTCCATGAGCAGTTGATGCAATGGTGACTACCGAATTATCCATCCATCTGCATAATGATATGTTATTTGCCTTATCTATGATGAAGTCTGATGTTCCCCTTTTTTCTTTTTTCATATCAGAAACTGCTTTCAAAGGGCATTTTTTCAGCCTATTGTCTCTTATTGTTCCCGTAGCAGTATAGTTTTGCTCACTCAGGTGTTGGAGAAGAGGAAAAGAGGTAAAAAGGTTATCAAAGTAATAGCTGTATGGGAGTTGTATTTTATCATTTGGCAATGACTTTATATTTTTCAGAACAGTGGCTCCAAATTTGCCAAACGCTTTCTCCTCATATGAATTACCTTCATATGTTTTACCTTGGTATAAGTCAAAGCTTACTAAATAGCCTGCATCAGTATTCAGGCACCAAACTTTATAACCAAAGCGTATTGGTTTGTTTCGAATACACTGCTTGCATCCATGGCGGCCAAAATATTCAACCATTGCCTCGTCATGAGATAGATGCTGCTCTGGTTGAAAATGAGACAAAAATCGAGTGGAAAGTAGCCTTATAAGGGGACGGAGTTTAGCATATTTATCTGAATCATCAAGATTAGTATTATCTGCTAAATGTATGAACTGCATTATTTTATCAAATCTGTTCCTTCTCATTGCAGAATACACTGCCTCATTTCTAGTCACTGGAGAATTCTTCCAGTAAAGTCTCCGTGATGGAACTGGAGCAATGCCAGATAAAAGTAATATGCCAAGGAAAACCTTTAGTTCTTTTTCATTTGTTGAGAAGGAAATTTCTCCCTTGTAACGAGCATAAAGAGCTGACTGTTCTAGTATCAATCTGAAAACTTCCTCATCAAAAAACAATTCGAATAATTCACATGGTGATAAGTTCCGGTATTGACTGTAATTCGCCTCAGGAAAAATTGGTTTTGGTGAAGAAAATGTTGCCTTTCTAGTCCACTTTGGAGTTTTGAAGCAATAACTAGAGTCATCTTAGTTCTCCAAGTCCTCTCCTAAATTTCCAAGCCGAACTCCATTTGGAAGAGCTGCTTCACCTGCAGCATCTAATTGTTTACCAGATTATCAATTAGACCACCTTGATCTTCATCAGCAGAATCTTCGTCAGTCAGACCATCATCAGCAGGCTCAATAAAAACATCTGCAGCAATATCATCTTTCTCTAACTCTGCTAGTATTTCATTGACAGTCAGAGACCTGAAAAAAAATAAAAATAAAAACGTGTTATCTCTGGATCAAATTTAACAAAGTAACTTATTAATGAGTTAAAATAACTAAAAGTGTAGTAAAGTAAAGTAAAAGAAAGAAAATGAAGCCATAGAAGGTTTTATATCACAAGAAAGATATTACTATCAGTTTACATACAGTAAAATAGAAAAAGGCATAAATGTCCCTGTATCATCCTAGCGTAACATATATGTCACAGAAAATATAAAATGCACTGCCGCCAATATTATAAATCTTAGATATTCATTATTAGCACAGACATTTCTCTATAGCCATATTTCAAGTATTTTATCAAAAAACAATACAATATATCTAATGAAAATGGCAAAATAATACTCACTTTTTGCCTGAACTCATTTTCACACCGGAGCAAAAACAGCACTTCTGCACAGAACGGTGTCACTCCCTTGAATGAACTTCTATTCCTGTAAAAACTTGTATGCAAGTAGATACATGTATTAGCTCTCACACACAGGACCTATCATGAAACAAGTTTCAACATGTAAACGTGTGGTGTAAGTTAACTGAACATATGTTCTACGTAACATATATGTCACGCTAGTACAAAATGGGTTAAAGAGTTGTCTTAAGATTTTCATACTAGAAGAGAAAGAATTCGTCCTCTGAATAACGCACTTAGAATTATTCTATCCTAGCAGATAAAAGGAAAATATAACCAGTCGTAATGTCAATTTGACATATATTTCATTAAAGTGGGAGGCAAAAAATAAAACAACCCCAACTTAGACAGGCATAATTGAAATAGGGGTTTGAAGTCTAAGATACAGAATTAAGAAAGTGAAAATTGGAGAAAGTTTCTGATAGTTTGTTACCTTTTGAAGTTATGGCAATAAAAAAGTAATCTGGGTGAAAAAAAAATCTGGTTATTTTACCTGGCAATTTTTTAAATACTGGTAAATCATAGAGAGCGACAAAGAATAAAGCTTAAAAACCATGTTTAGCACATTGGAAAAAAGATTGCTCTTAATCGGAATGACTTTGTGAATGTAACTTTCATATTTTTAGATAAGATTCCACAAATTTCATAAATTTCACATTCAACGAGAGTGTAAAATGATGATATTCCAGTAAAATATTTTGTTATACCAAGACATATAATAACTATGTTTATAATGTTATTCTAAATCTTAAGTCTTAATTCAAGGATTCAATAATCTTCAAAAAAAATGTTGCTCTCTCTCTCTCTCTCTCTCTCTCTCTCTCTCTCTCTCTCTCTCTCTCTCTCTCTCTCTCTCTCTCTCTCTCTCTCTGGGAATGTTATATTTAAAGAGTGAAGCGAATTCCTGAGGTTCTTATTTATAAAACTGGAAAGCATTAACCATTTCATATATCTCCATATTAGTTATTGGTTACACAAAAATAATCTGAAATAATGACACAGATGAAAATTGTTTGGTCTACTGTACTTTTGTATAATTGTTTTTACATTTGAAATCGTACATTAGATGAGCTATTTTTTTCTATTCCTGGAAAACCAAACCCCTGGAAGCTACCCTATGCTAAAGGATAAATCTATTCCTAATTCCGGAAAACAAATTCTAAAGAATACCTCTGACCGCTAAGGCTTTCATCTGGTTCCTCTCTGCTCATTCATTTGAGGCATTATGAGGACAATATTGAAACCGAAAGATATCCCCTTTTACGAAAATTGGAAATTTTCATTTACTTTTCCAGGAACTTTTATTAATCTTTATGCAAGACTGAATATTGGAGAAGTTTTTTATATGGTGAAAGAAAATGTTGAAGCCATAGAATTTTTCTGATATTTACTCTATGCTGCAGCAATGGAGTACGTAGTTTTGAATTTATGTTTCATCATCATATGTTTATTAATCATTGATAACTGAGGAATGATTACAAGAAAAATGTCTTTTCAAGTTACTATTTTTTAGGGGTTCGGGTGGGGTTGATAATTTCGTTCCTAACTATTATGGTGATTTAGTAATTAAGTTTCTTTTATGAATACCAAATTAACTTTTCTGGAATTTGTTGTGAATGTGGAATTATTATTATTATTATTATTATTATTATTATTATTATTATTATTATTATTATTACAAGCTAAGCTACAACCCTAGTTGGAAAAGCAAGGTGCTATACGCCCAAGATCCCCAACAGCGAAAAATAGCCCAGTGAGGAAAGGAAACAAGAAAATATAAAATATACAATCAGAATAAAATATACTAAAAACAGTAACAACATTAAATTAGATCTTTCATACATAAACTATAAATCTTCAAAAAAAAAAAAAAAAAAAAAAAAATCAGTCTGAAGAGAAATAAGCATACAAACAGGTTTTATGTATTTCATTTATTGGCTAGACTTTAAACTGTAACGAAAACTCCCAAGTAAAGCAACGAGGTTCATTAGCTTTGATGAGAAAGAGCAACTGCATTCAAGATGAAAAATCGTAAAAATCTAAATGGCTCAGTCTGCCATCACTCGATTTCTTGACGGAACTTTGGCGTTAAAAATGTCAATTGGCCATGAAGTTAAAAAAAAAATATTAATAAAGTGACTGTAAAAAGCCTAAATTCTGTAATCTAAAAACCTTATAATTGATCTTTTTTTTTTTTTTTTTTTTTTTTTTTTTTTTTTGTGTCCATGTCCAAATTGAGATGAAATATGTCTCCTTTCTAATATGAGAATCGAAAGCTGCATAGTCTCTGTAGTCGGTAACTTGATGATGGTGTTTAAAGCTTTGTGGCATTTTACACTCTGCTAAGATGAAATACCAGTCAACAGCAAACATTGGGTGCATCGGAAACAAACACGTTCACCTTCCATCTATGTTTGCTCGCGTTAGTTTGTCGAACCATCCATAATGACCTCTTGAGGAAAATTGTCATTATCGACGTAAAATGGCACTGTTCTCTTCAAAACTTTAGTGTAGCATTTAATTAATATTTTAAAGCATTCATGTTCTAATAGCAGTTACGGTCTGTTTTTATCAAGGTTATCATAGAATATTGACCGATTGTTGCTCAACTGTCGAAAAAAAATCATTATCATGACTGGTTACAACTGCTTAGGTGAGAAAAAAATGCTAATATGATGAGATTTTCCCGTTCATGTAGCAAATTTCCTAACTGAATTATCTCATGAAAATGCACTCTCTCTCTCTCTCTCTCTCTCTCTCTCTCTCTCTCTCTCTCTGTTTTACCTTGTGAAGTTGTAAGACTCGGTTGACAATCTGAGTGACCGGTGCTGCTCAACTCTCTGCCCGGATTAGAAGGCACGAACGGGTGCACTCCTTAACCAGCATACCTCTGTTCACCCAAGAAGCAAATTAGACACGCAATTGTTCCTCTAGTGTTACGAGTTACAGTCAAAATGGAGAGAGAAAAAAGGTAAAGATAAATATGTTTTCTTAATGTTAACGAATTTGTAGATAAATAGTTGAAGCCAATGTAATCATGGCGGTGATAATCTGAACTCCAAAAGGGATTTTTTGCTCTTATAATGTTTATAATTCAGCAAGTGAAAAACTGATTAAAACAATTACACTAACTCAAAAATAAAGGTCACATGTCTATTTTACATAGCAATAAAATCGTGAATTTCGAGCGTTTTTAGATTAAGCCGTTATGTGGCACACGGGCTCTCTCTCTCTCTCTCTCTCTCTCTCTCTCTCTCTCTCTCTCTCTCTCTCTCTCTCTCTCTCTCTCTCTCTCTCTCTCTCTCTCTTTTTTTTCTTTTTTTAAGAGAGTAGCATCATAATCATGGTGAAGTGAAATAATTAGGGTGGAATGGAAAAATTAATAATAAATGTAAATAGAATTATATAGCTAATAGCGCACCGTGCGTTTCGCGCTCCAAACAGAATACGACAATAGTACACTTAATCCAAAATTTGCATGTCCATATGTTATGCATTCTTACCACTTATTTACACATACTAACATGTGTACTTGAATTAATATTATCTTCCGCTTCATGAAATGATATGATAATTGTAATAAAAAAGCTGTGGTAACATATTTTAAATGTAGCAAAAATGTATGAATTGTTACGAATATTTACATTTTAAGTAGGACCTATTTTGAAGTGTATAAATTTTTTGAATGATTTAGACTTACAGAAAATGTATTAGTATTACTATTATCAATATTGTAATTTCTCTTGTCATTGTTGTTGCCATTACTTGCATATATTTCCTCATTATTTTTTTTTATTATCAAGTGTCGAGTTCGGCTTATAAGGCATAATACTCTTCCCCTTTTGATAATCATGATAATAAAAATCGTTGCCCAACGGTCATGCAAAGAAAAAAAAATTAGATTAACAAATTACTCAGAATTAATTCATATTCACAGGGAGAGTAAAATCAATCACGTATCCTACAAGATAGAATTCCGAATCCCCATGGAAATGAAGCAAATTACAATATATACAATGCATTCTATCAATTTAGATTAAATGTTAAGAGGATCATTTTTTTCAGCGCTTGGTTTGTCGTTTGAATATAATTTTATTTTAAAGAATTACTTTCCATTTGATAATTGGTGATAGCTTTGTATATTTTTTACTAGCTTTATATAATGGCTAGCAGGATCGCTGTGGTAATTACTTATATTTTACAAGACACTCATTCCGCTAAGCTTCAAGTAATTATCTTAAGATAATAACCATGTGAAACTGAATCACTATATTTTTATTTATTACCTTTCCACAAAAAAAAAGAAAGAAAAAAAAAAAAAAGAATTGTATGGATATTCACCCTTGACACTATGACAATGTGAAGACTTGAAAGACTGCATCCTCTATCCTCACACTATTCAAGAGCCGTAATATATCTGGAAGAAAACAGGAATAGCCGTGGAACAATCTATTGACTTAGTCTGAGGTTGGATCTCCAAGAGCCCTTGACCCTCCTTCCTATTTTAATAACAGTCCCTATTTCCTTCACAGGTCTCGTTCACTTCTTTCCTTAGACACATACAATTAAAGGGAATATTCTCTTTCTGATGTAAGTATGCATATGAACAGGTCATAACATCAGTGTTAACAGATGTTCTTATGCAAGAATGTTTAGTGGCAAGAATGTTATAAACATGAAAAAACGTTTAATGAATTCCCAAAACTTAGTTTTGGATATGTCATCAAATAGACAAAACCTTACGGGATACAAGTACTTGAAATATAAATAGTTGGTTTATGGAATTTTTTGGATGTGTGATTCTGTACGTATATTGGCGAAGATCGTACGAGGAATAAGTATATATTTGGAGGATATTAAAAGGTGAAAATCCGCATTAGATGCAGCCCAATGCTTGCTCTTTGCTGTTATCGATGAGGAAATGGGAGCTCACGGTAATCATTAGATGGTCTTCTTCTTCTTCTTCTTCTTCTTCTTCTTCTTCTTCTTCTTCTTCTTCTTCTTCTTACTATTATTATTATTATTATTATTATTATTATTATTATTATTATTATTATTATTATTATTATTATTATTATTATTATTATTTTTCTTTTTCTTCTTCTTCTTACTATTATTATTATTATTATTATTATTATTATTATTATTATTATTATTATTATTATTATTATTATTATTATTATTTTTCTTCTTCTTCTTCTTCTTCTTCTTCTTTTTACTATTATTATTATTATTATTATTATTATTATTATTATTATTATTATTATTATTATTATTATTTTTCTTCTTCTTCTTCTTCTTCTTCTTCTTCTTCTTCTTCTTCTTCTTCTTCTTCTTCTTCTTCTTCTTCTTCTTCTTCTTCTTATTATTATTATTATTATTATTATTATTATTATTATTATTATTATTATTATTATTATTATTATTAATCAGGAAAACACTTAGGGATCTGATCATTTACTGGTAATCAATGTAAATAGCAAATGTCGTTTAGACTCGGTAGTATGTTCGAAAAACTTTTGTCTTTTCCTTAGAAGACTATGAATATCCATTAGTGTAGGGAGGTGGCGACCCCTACCACCCACCAAATGGAAGGTACCGTGCTACCAGTCTTTCTAGTGCATAGGTAACGGCAGCTATTAGACAAAGGAAAGGGCATTAAGCTAGCAACTTCACTCTTAACGACTTACTGAGAAACCGGATGTGTACTCTTCTAGTAACACTATCTTTAAAGTAAAAATAAATAAGGCTCTGGTGAGAAAAAAATGAATTTATGCTAGTTAGATCAATATCTTTAAATGTAAATGTTTTTAATCAATTTCATGTATGTTTATGATTGGAAATCTAAAAATGAATGGGGAATTTGCAGCATTTATAGTCAGGACTTGCAATAAGACTCTCTGCATATCCAGAATTAATTGTTTTGATAATTAATATATGATAGAGATGAAAAAAAGAAAATATAAAATCAAACCACCAACTCTTTCATCATCAATTCTTCAATTCACACATTTTATAGTAGAAAATTAACCACTTTTCGCCGACATTAGAACTATTCATATGATGAATATTATAAGGTATTACGTGTTGTAAATAAGATATTTATCATTATTAAGAACGATTGATCCCCTATCGTTTACAAAAATTTTGCCAGGATAACCATCGCTCATTTTGTATCCGCAATTAAGAATATTAAACAAAGCGAAAGTTAAGAGTCCCAGGCGATAGAGTAACTTAAAAAAAAAGTTGATTTAATTCGGAATTCGAAACTGCCGAACATAATTGTACGCATCTCTCTCTCTCTCTCTCTCTCTCTCTCTCTCTCTCTCTCTCTCTCTCTCTCTCTCTCTCTCTCTCTCTCTCTCTCTCACAAGATTGCATATACACACAACCACTTATAAGCCCTAAAGCCATGACGACTAAGTATGAAAAATAAATAATATTCATCAAAATTTCTTTGAAGAATTGCTGATTAGATTATTAATAAGCTATAATTGCAGTCAGAAGATTTTATCCCTATGATGATTGAAAGACAATGCTAGTGATGCCACGCTAGTACTGTCATAGCTAAGAAGAACATTGAAAGTATATTTATAAAAGAGACAAATGTGTTATAGAAAAGGAAGCTGATTAAAGCATACAGCCGAAAAAAAGAGGGAAATTCAGCCACTGACTCTGATACTGTGCAGTGAAAAGGACGTATTAATTCTTATATAAAACTTCCCCTAATGGATACCTTTGATCGCCTGGGCTTTCGCTAGCCCCAATCTGCTCATTCATTTAAGGGATTATGAAAGCCATATTGAAATGGGGAGGTTTCCCCTTTCACGAAAATTAGAAATTTTCTCCCACTTTTTCATGCACTTTTATTAATCTTCAGTGATGGATAGATATTGTCGAAGGAATTATTCTCTGTGTTTACCATGAATGCAGCAGCCAAGGGCATTCAGTCTTCAGAGGTTAAAAATTGGAGCCAATTGGATATCGTTTGTGCTAGTGTTTTGTTAAAACATTTAATTCCTTTGTGGACAACCAGATAGCAGTTTATTATATTACCTAAAAAAAAAAATATCTGAATGATGATACGATGTATGTGTGGTACGAATTAGGTCATGGTGAACGCCCTGTAATTAAAATCCCCTTTGAGTGAAAAAAAATATAAATTTTCTCCCAGCATCCATATATTTTTAATTTTATTACATCAGGATTATTTCAAATAAATATAATATCTGACATCTAAGTACATATTTTATTGAAGGAAGAACGGATAATTTTAGACTTAATCACGTAATATACATTTTGCTAATGATCTCATTTTTCTTATTGATTTTTCTTTTTCATTATTGTTATTTGAAAGAAGTCAGTGACATCTGGCAAATGATAAAGATTTGCGTAAAGAAGAGGAATTCCTGTTAACCTATTGAAATAAATGCTATGGAAAATAAGATGGAAGACTCAGCTGGAAAGTTGCAGAAGTGATAAAAAAAGGACAAACGTTTTCTTATTAACAATTTTGATAACAAACAAATCCTAAGACTTCCAAGTGAGCTATTTTCTATTGCAGCAGAAAATCTGATACCTCTCACTTTATATTAACCATTCTTTCAATTGCCTTGTCTGCAACATGTAATTGCTATACGATGACTTTGATAAATATGAATTAAAAGCAACAAATGTTACATAACCACAACAGTTGAGCCGCTATAAACCATTTCGACTAATGCTCTTATTTTACCTATCCAACATAAACGAATTCTGCACAATGGCCTTGCATACGAAATTCACTTCAAGAGGGCTAAGCAATTCATGCTCCAAATCATGCTACATTTGGTAATAATAGTTGAAAAAATACGTATTCTTTTTCACGATCCCACCAGAAGCTTCATAGACTAACCATAGTATTAGACTGTTTATTAAAGCACCATTTGATACTTGGTTGGCCCTGGCACCAGACATCCGTTGTGATATTACCAATAGAGAGTTTGGGATCCTTTACAACTAGCTAAGAGGTTTGATGTTAGACCCTTCTGTAGGTATGGCTCTTTTCTTTACCTATGCATACACCGAGTAATCCCGGATATTCCTCAATTTCTCATATATTCTCTTAACTGGAAAGCTACAGTAATTCTTTAGTCTATGCTGTATTGTAGATAGTTCTAAGAGAAAGGAATTCTTAATCAAATAAATGTTCTCTGGTGTTGGATAGTGTCATAGAGTCTGCATAGTAGCCGCCTATCGTCCTGTGGTAGTGTTCTATTGCACGAAAATAGAATCAAGCACACTTTTCTGTCAACAGTTTTCTATTTTTTTTTTCTTTAAACAATGTGTTAGTGGTTTATCAAGGGGTTGTCTTATGTTAACAGGTGTTTGATGTTTGATGTTTATTTTCAAAACATTCACTTCTGTCCTTCCTTATGTATTTAGTAATATTTATATTACAAATGTTGTCTTTGTTCAAGTTTATGGTATACTTTGTTTTTTATTTCCTA
This sequence comes from Palaemon carinicauda, assembly GCF_036898095.1. Classification (NCBI taxonomy): domain Eukaryota; kingdom Metazoa; phylum Arthropoda; class Malacostraca; order Decapoda; family Palaemonidae; genus Palaemon; species Palaemon carinicauda. The sequence continues at coordinate 38,864,119 of NC_090751.1, forward strand.
CTGATTTTTTCCCTATTAGCTCCCTGGCGCTTATTATTAAGCCTTCATCATTTCAGTCAACGGTTGCAGTTTGAATAATAATGATGATTATGATGGTGTTAATAATGCTTACAATAACGTTAGTTATGATAATAGTAACTATAATAATGATAATAATAGCAATGATAAATCCTGATAACAAATATCTACGACATATCAAGATATCAACAAAGAGATGATAAATAAAGAAAAGTCGCTCTCCGACAAATGCAGAAGCTTCATTTGTATATCATTTTGGAGTACGCATATTATGATATCAATATATAATCCTCCAACTTTTGAGAGATTAGTTTTCTTCTAATGAAGGGGAAATAGGTGTCGAAAGCTTAACAATTCTGTATTGCTATGTTGATTTATTTCATAATAATTTACTCAATGTTTCATTGCCATTTGCATGGTCTCCGATGGTAAAAGTATTCTTATATTCCAAATTTTCTTTCTTCGCTTTATGAATTAATAGTTGACAGAATTCATATCGTTGGTATTATGAGTTTATTCAAGTATGCCTTTTGTCAAGTAATTTCTGCTTTAAAGAATAATGCGCTGTAGATATGTCTTTGAAGCATGTTATAATATTGGTATGTTCAAATATTTGATATTATAGAATTACACTTTGTATTAATATTTTATAGGAACATTCTAAGGTTGGTTATTACGGTTTCTGATAAATGGCTTTTAAAGGCCATTCGTCACTTTTATGATATTGAGGGCGTCAATAACACGGAAAGATGTGAATTCCGTCTCTGTTTATTAATGAGGAATGTTTGGCTACTGTTCTATTTGTTTAACTAAAAGAAAAAAAAAGTGAATCTTCATTAACAAAATTGTCATAATGCAGGGCATAGGGCTATGATAGAAAAACCGCGAACATTTCTTAATAAAATCTAAATATAAAGGTTTAAGAAACTTTTTCTACTATTTTGAAAAAGGAATTTGTGTTCTAGATGAAGTCAATTTCAGTAAACAAACTTCGCTTTAATTATCGTAGTAATGCTTAGAGTCACAGTAGCAGGACGTGACTCAGACAATGATTATGAGAAACTTGCATTCAAGAAATC
>NC_090751.1:38867715-38875215 GCF_036898095.1 Palaemon carinicauda
AGGGCTAGTTTGCAGATTTAAAGAAAAACTGGTGGTTTGTGTTGCAACTCTAAGGGTGCTATGAATGGAAACTCCTTTATTCCTTTTGCGTCTGTTGCCTTGGAGACTGTATTTGCTTGAAAAGGTCCTTTCATTTTGACGTTTAACTTCTTACCTTTACTTCATACTACAAGTTGCGAAGATCCTTCCTGTTACATCCTGCCTCACCGTTCCATAACCCCAACTCCATATATAGTAGGGTGAGGCAATTTTGGAAACCTTTTTAGTAACCTTTGTACAAAATCTATATTAATAATTTATGACCAAATACCAAACATGTTTTCAAGAGAGGGAGGTCTCATCTATAAAAATGGCTTGTTTCATAAACATCAAAGAATTAGAAATTCTCGTATTACAGTAATAAAAAAAATATCTCAGAGGCGAGGCAATTTTGGACACGTCTGTATCTCCGTTAAGCGCCAACGCTCAGTTGGGCAAACTATGACAATTTGTGGTCCCTATCAATATAAATATGCTAGAAAAAAAATTATAGACTTACATAAATTTTTGTGTCCGTAATCCAAGATTGTCCAATTTTGCCTCGCCAAGAAAAAAGTGTGAAGTTTGCCTGACCATGGTTTTGAAAACTGTCCAATTTTGCCTTACTGTATGGATATGTAAATCAAACTTTGTATTTGAGCACACAAATATACTTTTTTGTATAAATATGTATATATGTAATCATAAAAATTCAAAATAAGACATAAGGGGTGCAGTAAAAGGGGTGTCTGCCCAAGGTGACACCCTAAAAGTGAGTGACACTCTGAGAGATACATTAAAAAAAAAGTTTCTTTCTAGCTCGACAGTTGATATGATTTTCAAAAATTTATTTAATACTGGGGACACTCTTAAAGCTGTTGACACTCAGGGGGTGAAACCTGCAAAAAGATTGACCAAAACATGGTAACATCCTCGAGAGGGGTGTCAACCCAAATGCTAGAAATATCTAAAAATAACTCTACTATATACATTGTTCCCATAATAATTCTCATATCCAAATGAAAATTTCACGAATTGAAATAGAATATATTTTCACTGTTCCTGCTAATTTCCATGTTGATAATTGTCATGTTGCGTTTTTGATATGGTGTTAAATGGAGCAACATTAGAGTGAACAGCATGATAGATAATTCAAGGAGGGGCAAAGCTGATCCCATAAACAATATTCGTCGTAAGTTGTACCTATCCATTTTATTCTTATCATTGTTACCTCATACTATGAACGAGCCATCAAAGAGATACTTTTAACTACAAAGGAAAGGGATACAATCGAAGATTTAAGAAAAACAGATGAAATGAAGAAAAATAAAAGGAAAAACACAAAGAAAGAGAGATAGAAACATGACAAATCATGGAAATACAAAGCAACCAAATATCTCTCGATTCTTTAAGAAAAAATGTCTGCAAACACTAACGTTTATACGAAAAAATCTAAATTAACCAGGGTAATAAATAGTGATAACTGAACTGCTAGGATAGTCCCGATAGTGAATAAGGATTTATTTATACCTAAAATAAAATAAATAAAAAAGAAATTCAAATTATTTTGGAAGATATTAAGGATCGTCCATTATTTTGTATTGGTAGAGCAAAAAAAAAATAAGGGTTTTTAGAGGAAGAAGGAGGCTAAGTGACTCGCCTTGAGCTAGATGCTTGAAGCCACTGCCCACATATCATCATCATCATCATCTCCTCCCATGCCTATTGACGCAAAGGGCCTCAATTAGATTTTGCCAGTGGTCTCTATCTTCAGCTTTTAATTCAATACTTCTCCAATCACAATATCCTACTTCATGCTTTATAGTCCCGAGTCTTCCAACTCTTCTAGTGCCTTGTGGAGGCCAGTTTAAAGTTTGGTGAACTAATGTCTCTTAGGGAGAACAAAGAGCATCCCCAAACCATCTCCATCTACCCCTCACCATGATCTCATCCACATGTGGCGCTCGAGAAATCTCTCTTAGTTTCATTTCTAATCCTGTCCTGTCATTTAACACCCAATATTCTTCTGAGGGCTTTGTTCTTAAATCACAAAATGAGTTTCATTAACATACCAAGATTCACGACCGTACAGTAACACCGATCTCACTAAACTGATATATAGCCTGATTATTATATGTAATTTTAGGCGACCTGATTTCCAAATTTGACTTAATCTAGCCATCCTCTGATTTGCTTTTTTCAATCTTTCATTAAACTCAAATTCTAAAGCTCCTATATTAGATACCATAGTTCCTAAATATTTACATAATTCTACCTCAATCCTTTATCCTTCCAAAGATATTTCGTCTTCCATTGCATATTCCGTTCTCATCATCTGTCTTTCTTCTATTTATCTCGAGCCCAAGCTCATGTGATTTTTCATGCATTCTGGTAAGCAAGCTTTCCAGGCCCTGTGGTGTTCTGCTAATTAGGACAGCGTCTTCAGCATACTCTAGGTCTCCTAATTTTCTGTTACCAATCCAGTCCAATCCTTCTCCACCATCCCCAACCGATCTATGCATTACAAAATCTATGAGGAGGATAATCAACATAGGTAACAACACATTCTTTTAGAGTACTCCACTTTTCACTGGAAATTCGTTTGATAAGATGCCACTAACATTAACTTTGCATTTGCTATGCTTATGAACAGACAATTAAATTTACATATTTGAGAGGAACTCCATAATGTCGCAGGACTCTCCACAAAATTTGCCAGAGCACGTAATCAAAAGCTTTTTCATAGCCCACATATACCATCAAAAGTGGAATTCTATATTCTACATATTGCTGTACCACATGTCTTAAATGAAAATTTGGTCAGTACAGCTTCTACCTTTTCTAAATCGTGCTTGTTCATCTCTCAACTTTTCATCAATCTTTCTCTCCAGTCTCTTTAGAATGAGCATTCTTTATATTTTCATGACAGCTGACGTAAGTGTGATGTCTCTGTAATGATTGCAATCAGTCAGATCTTTTTTTGTCATTTTCACCAGCACTCCTAGCTCCCATACATAAGGCTTTGCCTCTTCACGCCACATTCTACAAAATAAATTTGTAGGTAATCTGGGAGTCACTTCATTTTCAGGCAATATTATCTCAGCAGTTATTCCTTCGTATCCAGGGGCTTTCCATCTTTTGATTTTTTTAAGAATAGCTTCGACTTCAAACACAACTAATTCATTCATGGGCACATCAAGGTCTTCATCATTTTTAGGTATATCAACCAAATTATTCCCTTCGTATTCCCTATTCATGACCTCACTAAAGTGTTCAATCCAATGTTACCTTTCTTCATGTTCTTTTGTTATAACAGATCCATCTTTCTTTTTGATGGGTATATGCTTCTTTTTTTCCGTAGAGATTTCATTAATAATTCCAAGAGCAATTTCTACAACAAAGCCACTCCCTGAATTCATAGCTTTGTCAGCCTCATCTGCTTTCCTGTCTAAATATTCGCTCCAATCATTCCTGATATTTCTTTTGACCTCACTATCAATACTGAAATACTTGGCATGCTCTGCCTTGTAATTTTCATTACTTCCTCGAAAACGTTAAGAAATCAATTTCTGTCTTTGTCTTCTTTTTAGCAAGTATCCATGGTTTTCTCCTTGTAACTGCATGTCCCAAAATTCGTCTCTTAAAGACTGTAAATCGATTCCTACATTCAGTTACGAAGATTTCTGTGCTCATCCTCTAGAAGCTTAGTTGTATCAAACTTAGGTATTCTATCTACATTTCTGTTAGGTTCTTTCAGTTTTAATATTTGTGTGGCAATGGGGAGCTGGTGATCACTACCAATAACTGCACCTCTATAGCTTGTTACATTTCCCAGAGTCCTCCTTCTCTCTTTATCAATGGCTATGTGATCTATTTGATATTTTTAATTGCCACATGGTAAAGTCCTTGTATATTTGTGGATCTCCTTGTGCTGGAAAAGAGTACCTCCAGTAACAAAATTCTTTGTTGAACAATAACTTATAAAATGTGCCCCATTTTCATTTGCAACCTCGCCAAGAACCTCAACACCCATCACATTTTCTATCCCTTGATTATTCCTTCCAGCTTTAGCATTGAAGTCATTAATCACAATTTTCATGTCTCTCTAGATTCTCACCTATTATACTCTGCAGTTCTTCACAGTATTCATCTTTCCTTTCTTCAGGGGAATCATTTGATTCGCCTTGGAAGATGGAATCTTCGGGATCTTTAACCCTTCTGTGAAGCCTCTTCCCTTTTTGCCCCGCGGGCATGCTGCCATGCGTTTGTGGTGGTGAGGGGGGGGGGGGGGCAATTTTAACCTGTCAAAAAGTTTCCATTCTTTTTGCCTCTCGCGCGAGTGCAAGGAGAGTACTGGAGCGTTGGCGCACTGGATGCTGCTGGTGCTCAGTTTCTGCTGAAGCAGTTTTTGCTGAAGGCGCAGAAAAGCGCTGGCGCGCAGGAAACCAATGCCTAGGGTGAATATACAAAGAATAGGCCTGACTATTTGGCCTCTATTTTGAGGTACCTTACCTCTAGCATTAGAGGCTCTTTGACCGTTTATTTTGAGGTGCCATACTTCCAACATTAGAGGATATTTAAGATCTATTTTGAGGGGCCATACCTTTAGTATTAAGGGTTCTATGACCTCTATTTTGAGGTACTATAATCTTAGCATTATATGTTCTTTGATCTCTAATTTGAAGTGCTTTACCTCTAGCATTGAAGGTTCTTTGACCTCTATTTTAAGGCTCCTTACGTTTAGCATTAGAGGCTCTTTGACCTTTATTTTGAGACTGCTCACTTTTAGCATTAGAGTCTCTTTGACCTCTATTTTGATGCTCCTTACTTTTAGCATTAGAGGGTCTTTGACCTCTATTTTGAGTCCCATTACTTTTAGCATTAGAGGCTGTTTGACCTCTATTTTGAGGCTCCTTACTTTGAGCATTAGAGGGTCTTTGATCTCTATTTTGAGGCTCCTTACGTTTAGCATTAGAGGGTCTTTGACCTCTATTTTGAACTGCTCACTTTTAGCATTAGGGTCTCTTTGATCTCTATTTTGAAGATCCTTGCGTTTAGCATTAGAGGCTCTTTGACCTCTATTTTGAGGCTCCTTACGTTTAGCATTAGAGTGTCTTTGACTTCTATTTTGAGGCTCATTACTTTTAGCATTAGAGGCTCTTTGACCTCTATTTTGAGACTACTCACTTTCAGCATTATAGTCTCTTTGACCTCTATTTTGAGGCTCCTTACTTTTGGCATTAGAGGGTCTTTGACCTCTATTTTGAGGCTCCTTACTTTTAGCATTTGAGGGTCTTTGACCTCTATTTTGAGGCTCCTTGCGTTTAGCATGATAAGGTCTTTGACCTCTGTTTTGAGGCTCCTTACTTTAAGCATTAGAGAGTCTTTGACCTTTATTTTGAGGCTCCTTACTTTTAGCATTAGAGGTTCTTTGACCTCTGTTTTGAGGCTCCTTACTTTTAGCTTTAGATGGTCTTTGATCTCTATTTTGAGGCTGCTTACGTTTAGCATTAGAGGGTCTTTGACCTCTATTTTGAGGCTCCTTACTTTTAGCATTGGAGGGTCTTTGACCTCTATTTTGAATCTCCTTAGTTTAGCATTAGAGGGTCTTTGACCTCTATTTTGAAGCTCCTTACTTTGAGCATTAAAGGCTCTTTGACCTCTATTTTGAGACTGCTCACTTTTAGCATTAGAGTCTCTTTGACCTCTATTTTGAGGCTCCTTACTTTTAGTATTAGAGGCTCTTTGATCTCTTATTTTAAGGGTCCTTGCTATTAGCATTAGAGGCTCTTTGACCTCTATTTTGAGACTCCTTTTAGCATTAAAGGGTCTTTGGCCTCTATTTTGAGGCTCCTTGCGTTTAGCATTAGATGGTCTTTGACTTCTGTTTTGATGTTCCTTACTTTTAGCATTAGAGGCTCTTTGACCTCTATTTTGAGGTTCCTTGCGTTTAGCATTAGAGGCTCTTTGACCTCTATTTTGAGGCTGCTCACTTCTAGCATTGGAGTCTCTTTGACCTCTATTTTGAGGCTCTTTACTTTTAGCATTAGAGGCTCTTTACTTTTAGCATTAGAGGCTCTTTGACCTCTGTTTTGAGGCTCCTTACATTTAACATTAGAGGCTCTTTGGCCTATTTTGAGGCTCCTTACTTTTATCGTTAGAGGCTCTTTAACCTCTATTTTGAGGCTCCTTACTTTTAGCATTAGAGGGTCTTTGACCTCGATTTTGAGGGGCAGTGTCTCCTGCATTAGAGGCCCTTTGACCTCTATTTTGAGGCTCCTTACTTTTAGTATTAGAGGCTCTTTGACCTCTATTTTGAGGCTCCTTACTTTTAGCATTAGAGGCTCTTTGACTTCTAATTTGAGGCTCCATTCTTATAGCATTAGAGGCTCTTTGACCTCTATTTTGAGGCTCCTTACTTTTAGCATTAGAGTTTCTGTGACCTCTATTTTGAGGCTCCTTACTTTTAGCATTAGAAGGTCTTTGACCTCTATTTTGAGGCTTCTTATGTTTAGCATTAGAGGGTCTTTGACCTCTATTTTGAGGCTCCTTACGTTTTGCATTAGAAGCTCTTTGACCTCTATTTTGAGGCTCCTTACGTTTAGCATTAGAAGCTCTTTGACCTCTATTTTGAGGCTCCTTACTTTTAGCATTAGAGGCTCTTTCACCTCTATTTTTAGGCTCCATACTTTAAGAATTAGAGGCTCTTTGACATCTATTTTGAGGCTTCTTATGTTTAGCATTAGAGGCTCTTTGACCTCTATTTTGAGGCTTCTTACTTTTAGCATTAGGGGCTGTTTGACCTCTATTTTGAGTCTCCTTTACTTTTAGCATTAGAGGGTCTTTGACCTCTATTTTGAGGCTCCTTACTTTGAGCATTAGAGGCTGTTTGACCTCTATTTTGAGGCTGCTTACGTTTAGTATTAGAGGGTCTTTGACCTCTATTTTGAGGCTCCTTACTTTTAGCATTAGAGGGGGTTTGATCTCTATTTTGAGGCTCCTTACTTTTAGCATTAGAGGGTCTTTGACCTCTATTTTGAGGCTCCTTACTTTTAGCATTAGAGGGTCTTTGACATCAGTTTTGAGGCTCCTTACTTTTAGCATTAGGGGTTCTTTGACCTCTGTTATGAGGTGCTATACTCTAACATTAGAGTTTCTTTGACCTTTATTTTAATCCCCTTACCTCTAACATTTAAAGCTCTTTGACCTTTATTTTTTTGTGCTTTATTTGTAGCTCTAGAGGCTCTTTGAGACCTCTGTTTTAAGGCGACTAACCGCTAATAGTAGAGGGTATTTGACCTCAGTTTTTAGGTGACTTACCTTTATAATTAAAGGCTATTTTTTATACTTCTTCATATAAAGGCTTTCCCTCTCTATTCTCTTCTGTCTTTTATAGTTTTTCAAAATCTTCTTTGCTTAGTTCGCCAGTCTCCTTCGAGATTTCAAGAGACATTTCAGTGCTGTTTGTCCCCGGTTCGTCAG
>NC_090751.1:38880215-38902715 GCF_036898095.1 Palaemon carinicauda
GCCGCCCAGCGCGGATAGGGTATAGAGAAGTCACGAATAACATACAGGGTATATATCAGAAATAATAAAAAAAAAAATATATTCAAGAATAATAACAACACCAAAATTATTTAACCATATATAATCAATGAAAACATATTTATGTCAACCTGTTCACCAGAAAAAACATTTGCAACATGTTTGAACTTATGAAGTTCCACTAATTCAATTGACAGATTAGGACGATCAATTCATAGTATGGCTACAGCTGAAATTTAATACACTGCAAGTTTTTGTCCGACAAGTTAAGAGGATAGTCAGCAGGTGACAACCAGACAGAAGAGCAATATTAAAAAAAACTGGTAAAATGTAAGAATTATAACGTTTCATCAGGATAGATTGATCAGCGAAAATCTTTAAAGATTTTATAAATATGCCTATTCTTTTACAGGTTGAAGTAGTACTAGACCGGATGTTATTCATACCTAGTATTTCAGACGATTTGCATATAATTTAAGCAACATTGACCTATGGCATCATCGAGTATAGATAGGTTTTGGATGACATTAAAAGCTTCTGTAATGGAAGGGAAGTTTATGGCAAACTATGTAAGCTAGAAAATTACTAGTATGTTATATTGCTCAACATCTTTACAGGAGTCTTGAGAGAGGATTGAGAAAAAAATAGAACTGTGACTGAAGATGAATAGCTATGCGACAAGAAAATGAATTGTAGATGAAATGTGTAGTGTTTAGAGATTTCAGATCATACCGTGTTGAATGGAGATAGTGATGAAAAACTGCAGTAATAGAAAATTGTAAAAGTTTTTGTATGAGAAGGGTGAGAGTAAAGGCGAGCATCAGTAATGTTGTGAAGGTAAATGGAAACCAGGAAGATTGAACAGAGTATGCTGATATGAATAAAAGAGCAATTGCAAAACTTGATTCCTGCAAGTGTATGGGAGTAAATAAAATGTTTAATGGTAAGACGAGATAAGAGGTGAATCTCAGAACAGCTAATGAAAGAAAGGCAGCAGGGTACGTAGAAGAAGACTAAGAAGAGTACTGAAATATTTATGGAAGCCAGGGTAGGAATATATGCAGGCGGGTCTTGGTATGGGGGTCTTTATGGAAGCAAAGCGAGAAAGTTGAAGGCAAATGAAAGATAAAGGGGTTGAAACTATAGAAATAAAGTGCCTACGTAGTAGTGTATTTGTGTAAGAATTGATTGTGTGAAAAATTCCAAGATGAATATTAAAAGTGACAAATAGGTGAGCATAGTTGAAACTGTGGCCCAGATGGTTTTAAGATGGTTTGGTCATATGTAAATGATGGTAGTAGGAGTGTATAATTTAGAAGTGCAAGGTAGTAAAAGGAGAAAAATACCTACTAAAAGCAAGAGAACTAACGTTCATGAAAATCCTGTAAAACGGTATCATTGCCAAACATTAAGGTATTAGTAATGATTATATAGTTCCTTTTAACCATAATCTCATAAGGTGCTTTCTGAAAACATCATAGCTCTAAAAAGCAAATCTAAGTGCATAATAAAAAACATATATTTGTGAAGGTTTGGAACAAATTGATAACTAATAATGATACAGGAAGGAGGATACTATAAATAACGAATGCCGATGAAGAAGGGCAGTCTAAGAAAGGAAAGGGTAAGAACCACCAGGATGTGTAAGAGAAAACTAACTGTTTTATTGATTAGGAATGTTCAGATACTGCCATACCGTTCCTGCTTCCTCTGCAGCGTCCTTGCCACCAGGTGCAAAATCAGTCGCACCGGTTCTCTGTGAATAATGAATGACCGTCCATGTCGAGCAAGACCTTTCGGGCGTTGCATTCTTCATGACGCCGCGGGATTTTAGAAGTGTTAACATTTCTGACATGCTTCCGATCTGGATCGGTGACGTCAATGCCAAAACAGTGACGCACTGGTTTTGATTCCATGACGTTATTGTTTGGCTTGAGGACGTCATTGATGGCCGTGAAATTAACTTGTGAAACGACAGTGATTAGGAAGGTTAGTATAAAGGAAATGCTAATTACTTATATTATTAAAGTAATCTTATATAATAGAGAGAGAGAGAGAGAGAGAGAGAGAGAGAGAGAGAGAGAGAGAGAGAGAGAGAGAGAGAGAGAGAGAGAGAGAGAAAGTTTAAAGGTTTAAAGGCCTATCATGAATGACAGAGGCAAGGGACATTAACATTGCCTTATCGAGCGGGGCAATGCCCTTGAGACTGACCATATTTACTTATGATCAGCGCCCAAGCCTCTCTCCACCCAAGCAAGGAGGGCCCAGCAATGGCTGCTGATGACTCAGCAGATATATCTATAGGCTCCTCCCACCCTCCATCATTTGGTCACAAGAATGGCAAGGTTGAAGCGACCAAAGAAACTAACGAGTATGAATGGGACTCGAACCCCAGTCTGGCGTTCACCAGTCACGGACGTTACCACGGCCACCACCTGTAAAGATGGAAGAAACTGCAAAATATTTTTGGTGATATCCAAATACAAATTAAATTATGCAGATTTCAAATTTAGCCTAAACTCAGCTATAAAGATAAATGGTATAAGATAAAAAACAATGATCTTTCAAGTGTTGGTATATTACAATAAGCCGGACCAAACAACTTGTGGGTGGGAGTAAGCAGGATATAATGACTGAATAAAGTAATCTGTAGGTGAAGAAGGCTAATTAAATCAACTTGGAATCCAAGCCCAGAAGGCTTTGGCAACCTAGTTAATATCAGCAATATACGTAGTAATTTGGGTTTGACTATAGTTACGTTATACAGTAATGGGGATTTGAGGATTTTTGGCACAGTTGCCTAGATTAAGTTTATTCACAATAAATTTTCACGCTGATCATTTGAGATATTCCTCTGGCTGTGTAATCATTTTCCTTATAGAATCATAATCCAGTTGATACATGTCGACGATATAGCGGCTTTTTCTTTAGAATTTTTTTTTCTTATTGACACCTAATTTTATTTATGTGCTGTAAAAATAATCATTAAAATATTCCTCTCTTGCGGAATTCTCTGGAATATATCAGTATTAACTAGTAAAAAATTATCAATCTATAAGTTCATATGAATGGAACTTCAAATTGATATCTTGAAAGGTACTTGCAAATGGTATATTGACCGTTGCAAAATAGATGCAAGATCAAAAGGATAGGGCCGAAGTAAGAAATATTCATGTATTCCCCTGGACACCTGTCACTCAGCCTATATCTGTCCATGTAAACTGAAATATTTGTCTTGAATTCGTGATTCCTCTCAAGTTAGAAACACAGCTGAAATTTAGATGCATTCGTTGGCTACCATCTACTTTAGGACCTAAAAACAGAAACTACTGCACAAGAAAACGACGTTTCTTAGAAGAGACTTGTGACGAACTGTGCGGATAAATCAAGGAGAACATCTCCAAGAAAAGACTACTGCATTTCAAAATAGGGTTTATATCTCTTTCTTTTCTTGCACACATGATTAAATTTACACTAGAAAATATTTATATGCATATATATGAACGCATGTATGTATCTATGGGTATTTATAGCTCTTAATGTTATGTATACAAGTGGCACTTCCCTCAATTTTGGGGGGTAGCCAACTTAAAAAAAAAAAAGCAAATGAGACTTTTCTTCTCTTAGCTCCTCCCAGCCTAACGAGGAATTCAGCCATTTTAGATTGGTGCTGCTAGTGAGCCACAGCTCACCCTCCCCCGTTATACATCACAAATGAAGCTTCATATGCTGAATTCTCTACTGTTGCTACCCCAGCGGTCACCAAGCCGACCAGAGGAAGCAGCGGGTCCTATCAGAACTGTGTCACAATCACTCGCCATTCATTCCTATTTTTAGCACGCTCTTTTGCCTCTCTCACATTTATCGTCCTGTCGCTCAGAGCTTTCTTCACTCCATCCATCCACCCAAATCTTGGCCTTCCTCTTGTACTTCTCCACTCAATTCTTGCATTCATCACCTTCTTCAACAGATGGCTGAAGAAGGTGATGACCTCATATCCATTCTAGCTCTAATTCATTTCTTACACCCGTTCTCACCCTTAATACTTCATTCCTAACCCTCTCTAATTTCTGTCTCTCCGTCACCTTCATTCTCCACAACTCCGATCCATACATCACAGTTGGTACAATTGCTTTCTCATACAGAACTCTCTTTACATTCATCCCTACCCCTTGTACTGCCTGTGTTTCGAACATACTCGTACACTGTAACGGTTTTGATTTTTTATCTTACCATTCGCTCTTCCCCACACGCTTATAGACCAACTTGCAATATCATGCTAGTTCATGCTTTTTCATGTTTGAATTTTTGTAACAGTCTTGCTCGCACATCACTGTATATAAACTCAATGATCGCTGATTGTTTAATAAAGTTTAGTTGCATTCACCTCGTCTCTCATTTATCGCCTAATTGGTGCCTCCACACATCAGTGACCAGCGGAGTGTCCGTCCCCTCCCGCCTGTCCCCTCACTGCTGTGCCCTACTGTTTGAAGATGCTGCCCACCGAACTTGCTTCTTCGGCACATGCCAGCTCAATGAAACTACTGACCTTAGCAAGCAGAGAAGAGTTCACCTGGTTCCAGCATGCTGAAGTCCAGTTTTGTATTAAGGACTAAGTCAAACACTAAAGCAGATTACGTTCTCGCGACGATCCCCAAGGACACTTTCCTGGAAATTTCCGAATAGCTTTGCGAGCAAAGGGACACCTCAATAACATACGACAACCTAAAAAAATACAATCATCGGCCGCCCCATAGCTAAACTTTTTCAGCTCTGAGCAACCGTTGAAGGACCAGAAGCCTTCACTCTCCCTCAAAGAAATGACCAATATCGCTCACCTGCAACCTACCGCAGATGGCTTTTCTTATGAGGGGAACCTCCTTCATGCCCTTTGGGTACGGCGCCCACCCAAACCTGTACGCGCTGCCATCCCCGATGTCAATATTTTTCCCATGAAGGACCTGATGATCCAAGTCGACACCATCACCACCTTCAAGAACACTTCTACTCCTGACAAAGTGGAGAACTATTCAAGATCGACCGAAGCGTGAATGCGGTATGACACAGATGTCCACCTCGTGACATGCTGGAGCTAGCTACAACAAAGCTGGCCCCCACCCACATATACTACCCCTAGCTTACACCCAAACCAACGACCTCTCCAACCACTTACTGACGCCCATTGGACGCAGTTATGTTACTACCACTCCAAATTCAGGGTTGCTGCAAAGAAATGTGTGAATGGTTGTCAATGGCCTCCCCTCACTACTCGTTTCGTTTTACATGATGCAGGTAGGGGCGTGCGATTTTTGGTAGCCAGAGTGTTTGCTGTTCTCTTCTGCCAAGGCCACTTTTCAGGACACGACGTAGTCTATCTGAGTCTGCTGATGTACACCTGGTAGCTGCTAACGGATATGAGATACCCACCCACGGTTATGAAACCCTCACATTATCGTTTGGAAGAGCCAAATATATTTGGAAGTTTCTCATTGCTGACGACACATTGCCAATCTTCGGTGTGGATTTCCTCTCACATTTCCACCTACTGGTTAATTTAGCTCACCAATGGTTAGTCAACACGGACTCGTATTCCCTGACAGCTTTCCAACCTGCCCCCCCCCCCCCCCCCCTGACCTCGCTCTCCACATCAGCGCAGCTACAGATGCCTATGACTACCTCCTCATGTCTTACCCGGATATTTTCTGTCTGGAATTTCGTCAGACATTCGTGGTTTCTGCCAAACAGTGTTTATAACCATATTAAGACAACGGGGCCCCAGCTTTTGCCAGATTCAGGTGTCTGACACCAGATTGTTTGGTAACTGCTAAATAAACGTTCGCCAAAATGGATGAAATGGGCCTTTGTCAAAAGGCTCAAGCTCATGGACGTCAGGTGCCTGAACATGTAGACAGAACCGGACGACTATCTCTTCCCAAACATTGCCGATGTGACTTCCTACTTACACGAAGTGAAGTTTTCCTCCATGCTTGACCTTTTCAAGGGCTATTATCAGGTGTCCATGAATCCAGAAGACATTCCCTAGACCATCATCACCACCCCCTTCGGTACATACACCTATTCTGGCCTTTGTAATGCTGGAACCACTTTTCAACACCTCATGGGTGTCATATTAGGGGACCTCCCCTTCCTTGTAATTATGTGGACAACATATTTGTGTTCTGCTCCTCCAAAGAGGAACACCTCCGTCACTTATGCATCGTGCTCAATCCCCTACAATAGGGTGGCCTTGTAGTCCGGTGCAACAAGTATACCTTTGGTGCCAATGAAGTATCGTTCTTAGGGCACTGCATCACTCCTAAAAGAGACCACCCCCTCCCTGAGAAGGTAGCAGCCATTCAGAGCTTCCCCACGCCCTCGATCGTCAAAGCACTGCAAGAATTCTTGGGTATGATCAAGTATTTCCTCTGTTTTCTGCCAGCCATCGCCGCCACTCCTGCCCCCTCTAGACCTCCATCAAGGGCAAGCCAAAATACCTGCAGTGGGGTTCCCTTCAAGAAGCGGCCTTCTGCAACCCAAAGAATGCCCTATCAACCACTCCTGCTCTCACTTTGCTGTGCCACAAGCACCTCTCCTTCTCTCCACCGATGCCAATGATGTTGCTATTGGTGCAGTACTCGATTCGGTGGTCAACGGCTTGCTTCGCCCATTGGCCTTTTTCAGTAGAAAACTGTCCAAGATTGAATTTGGCTATCTACCTCCAACCTCGAATTGATGGTGGTGCACTTGGCTGTTTGTCAATTTTGCCACTTCCTGGAAAGTACTCCCTTTGTCATTCATATGGTCCACATGCCTTTGGTGCATGCCTTTATTCAACAGTCCGATGCCTGGTCCGCCTATCAACACCAACATCTCTCAGCCGTGTCTGAATACAATTACATCATTCAACATGACCCTGGGAAAATTAATTCCGTTGCCGATGCCCTGTCAAGAAACACATTGGCTGCCATTCACCTGGGATTGGATTACAATGCCTTTACAGAAACCCAATGAAAGAATCCAGAGTACCAAGCATGTAGGATATCCTGCATATTCCTCCGTTGGGAAGACGTCCCTCTCGATGACTCCAAAGCCACTCTCCTCTGTGACATCAGTACCAGTAGGCCAAGACCGTGGATACCTGGTCCCATTGGCCAACAGGTGTATGACATCATTCATGGCCTTTCACATCCCTTGTGCAGATCTACTGCACAGCTACTGAAGACAAAGCTAATTTAGCATGGTAATACTAAGGATGGTAAGGATTGGGTCCACACCTGTACTTCATACCAAACTTAAAAA
The DNA here is from genome assembly GCF_036898095.1 of Palaemon carinicauda. Taxonomy (NCBI): domain Eukaryota; kingdom Metazoa; phylum Arthropoda; class Malacostraca; order Decapoda; family Palaemonidae; genus Palaemon; species Palaemon carinicauda. Next base: position 38,887,533 of record NC_090751.1, read on the forward strand.
GTACATCGACACAGGGATTCAGGAGTTAGCACCTTTCGTCAACCTCACCATCAGTCTGCCCACATCCACGTCGACATAGTTGGGCTCCTACCCCCATCACAAGAACATAGTTCCCTGTTTACCATCATTGATCATGTTACTCGTTGGCCTGAAGCCATTCCCATTGAAACTGCAACGTCCGCCTCATGTACATCTGTCTTACTCTCAGGAGGGATAGCAAAATTTGGGGTCCCTGAGCATATTACTTCTGACAAGGGTATCTCTTCCACCTCTTAATTGTGGACATCATTATCAAACCTCTGTGAATCACCCTACATCAGGCAATTGCCTACAACCCTGCTTCCCAGCACTGTTATAGACCAACTTGTGTTATCATGCTTGTTCATGCTTTATCATGTTTGAATTTTTATGATGTTCTTGCTCGCACATCACTGTATATAAACTTGATGATTGTTTAATGAAGATTAGTTGCATTCATCTCGCCTCTCAGTTATTACCTAACTGGCACTTCCGCACACTCTCTATTCTTTACCACTCCCTTCACTGGACCTAACAATTTGCATCATTCACTCTCTGAGATACATGTGTTTACACTCCACCATTTGCAGCAACAACAGACCTAAGTACTTAGATGGATCTACTTCCCCAAGTAACCCTCCATTCAACATGTCATTTAATCTAGCAACACCGTCCCTTTTCGAACATTTCGTAACCTTGTTCTTACCCACATTAACTCTCAATTTCCTTCTCTCTCGACACCACCCCAAACTCTGTCACTAACTAACCCAGCTTCTCCTCCAAGTCTGCAATCAATATCATATCATTCGCAAACAATGACTGATTCACTTCTCACTCATGATCACTCTCATCTATCAGTTTCAATCGTTGACCAAGCACTCGAGCATTCACCTCTCTCACAACTCCATCAAGAAACAAATTGAACAACCATGGTGACATCACACATCCCTGTCTTGGTCCCATTCTCACTGAAGACCACTCACTCACTTCATTTACTATCCTAACACACGATTTACTGCCTATATAGAAACTCTTCACTGCTTGCAACAACCCTCCATCAATTCCATATAACCTCCTCATATTCCACATTGCCTCCCTTATCATGTCTACAATAAGCTTTCTCCAGATCCATAAATGCAACATACACATCGTTACCTTATGCTAAATATACATACATATATATATATATATATATATATATATATATATATATATATATATATATATATATATATATATATGTGTGTGTGTGTGTGTGTGTGTGTGTGTGTGCGTGTGTTTGTGTGTGTGCATATATATATATATATATATATATATATATATATATATATATATATATATATACAGGGGCGTAGGAGCGTTTTTTGGGTGTGGGGGCTAAAGTTTGTAAAGCCTGTGGGGGTGGGGAGTCTGATAGGTTGATTTCGACAGGTATATGTACAATGGACTTAAAAAGAGCTTATATCTCTCTTGATAGGTTGATTGGTAAAGTCGACCTTGCAGGCAATTTTGCCGGCTCATGGCGTAAGTTCGAATCCTTGCCTAGTCAGATGTATTTATCATAAGTGAATTCCCAATGAATATACATTTCCTAAGGTAAAATTCGATAACAAATGCCATTGTGGGTGATATTTACATTAATTAAAATTACGAGTGTTAAGGATACATATTTATCATAAATAACCACGTGTAGCAAACTCACAAATTAGCTAACATGGTGGAGATGGGTTGATTTTAAGTCTAAAGGGGCCCATACACGTTCAAAAAAAGTGTCAAAATTTTGCATCAAAATTTTGATATCAAAATTTTGATGCAAAATTTGAGTGTGTGTAGGACGTTTTGATGTCAAAAAAGATTTGAAGCAAAGTTTTGACATCAAAACGTCCTACACACACTCAAATTTTGCATCAAAATTTTGATATAAAAATTTTGATGCAAAATTTTGACGCTTTTTTTGAACGTGTATTTACACCTTAAGAAAAGATTCCTGAATTCGACAGGTATATACTTGAAATGAACTTGGTAGCTTGATTGGTAGAATCGTCCATGCAGACATTGTTTCAGCTCAGGGCATAGGTTCGGATCCTTTCCCAGCCAAAAGCATTTATCATAATTGAATTTCCAGAGGGTATACATTCCCGAAGGTAGAATTCGATATTAAATGCCATTGTGGACAGTGGTTGATATTTACATTGATTAAAAACACCAGTGTTAGTGATATATATTCATCATAAATAACCAAGTGTTGCAAACTCACTAATCAGCTATCATGTTGGAGATGGGTTAATTTCAAGTCTAAGAACAGATTCCTGAATTCGACCGGTATATGTACAGTGGATATGAACTGAACTTACATCTCTCTTGATAGCCTGTCGTCCATGCAGGCATTGTTTCGGCTCAGGGAATAGGTTCGAATCCTTGCCCATTCAGAAGCATTTAGCATAAATGAATTTCCAGTGACTATACATTCCCCAGAGTAGGATTCGATATTAAATGACATTATGGTTCATGTTTATATTGATTAAAATCATAAGTGTTAGTGATACATATTCTATATATACATACACACACACACACACACACACATATATATATATATATATATATATATATATATATATATATATATATATATATAATATATATATATATACATATATTTTTTTTTCTTCAAGAAGGTTACAGATACGTCTTAAGATCGAATTCGCCTGCCTTTAATGATGAATCTTTCTGAGCGGTCGAATCAAACCTATGACCAATAGAAAGAAATAAGGATATATATTTGACTGTTTAGACCAGCCTAACATTTAGTTCCATTTTTATCGATCATAGAGTATTTGTAACTTATTTGAAAAACGTTTTTAATACCTTGAAAAGAGTGGAGATTAACTTTCTTGACATAAAAAAGGGAAACATTTCTTGTGATTTATTGGCAATGGTTTAATTAATATCCTTACAGACGAAACCCTTCCTTTGAAACAAACTTTTGTATAAAGCAAAACTTAATTTGTATTCTCTTTAATCCCCGTGACATTTATAATAATGGATACTTAACATTTCCCTATCTAAACTATCATGGATGGTTACATTTACATCTCTAAACTATACTCTTTAACTGCATGCCCAACACCAAATTCCTTAAAAACATCACGATCAATATTCGTAATAATAAAGATAAATATTGACAAATAATTGTGATATATCTTTAATAGCTTAATGCAACATCCACACTTTACCTTTATAAATGAACACTGGCTCTTGTTATCGGTGTACTCGTCTCTTCTAATTCATTTACAGATCATCAGCATCCATGTTTTGTAGGTGGTCTCTCTCTCTCTCTCTCTCTCTCTCTCTCTCTCTCTCTCTCTCTCTCTCTCTCAACGATCGTTCAGAAAATATTTTTTATATTCACGATTGGACTATCATTGACTTAGGAAGCTGTTACTAGGACAGGAAGTATTAATATATATATATATATATATATATATATATATATATATATATATATATATATATATATATATATATATATGTGTGTGTGTGTGTGTGTGTGTGTGTGTGTGTATGTGTGTGTGTGTGTATACATACTGAATGAATTTTTTTAAAACTATTTTGAATCAAGAAACCCCTTTACTAATATGCATACATTTAGAAAGGAAAAGAGGATAAGGTTTATTTTATAACTGATTTACACTCTGGAACGCCCTTATTAACCAACACAAATTCGCAGGTGGATGACGCAACATAATCAGGCTTTGGCGAAGACAGAAATGTGACCCTTCTCTTTTTTATCATCCGATTTGTCTATGTTGATAACGCTGATTATAAGAACATCATATTACACAGTAGCTATGCAACTTCCTGCATACAACCATTACTCCTTAAATGATCTGAATCTTTAATGAATAATAATATTCTCCATTTAAGGAAATTCATTTGGCATTGCTATTCCAACTAGTATCACCAACCTTAACTATGCTGATGATTGTTACTTTGGTCATTTGTACTGGGACATGACCTACCATACATATGTTCTGATGAAGAAAGGAAATACTAAACACTTTTATAAGTAAACTCAGGTTGCTTCCGATAGCATATGAAAAAATCACAGCATTTTCTTATAGAAATATTCATTCCTAATAAGGAAACGATCGTTGGACAATTTACCAACTACCAATTCTCTAGCCTCTACCTGCCCAGCACACTTTTTGACACACGTGGTCTTCAAATAATTGACTCTATTAGTTGGGACAAGGTACTTCTGATGCCATCTATTGGTGGTAAAGTAAAACTCGTTACGATATATGGGAGGAAGCTCGGAGGAGTCCGCGAAATTATGCCTTTCGGAATGCAACAATATTGTTATTCTACGTAGTTTTTTCTAATCATATATAACATACAATCAAACATATTAATTACCCTTTGGTTTCATAAAAAGGTAATTGAAAATTGCATGAAATAGCTGTGTAATTACTTGAAGGTCCCACCTATTTCAGTACATGTGGCACCATCTCGTATACCACCCCCGCCCCCAAATGTAATTGAACGAACGATTGTTTGCTGAGGAAATATTTCTGTTTCATTTACTGTAAAATTAAAATTTCTTGAGAATTAAGTTGTGAGCAGACAACCAGGACCATCAAGTTCACGTGCGAGTGTTTTATCGTAATTTTGTGAGCAAATACCAACAGAAATGAAGTAATAGAAATTATAATGAGTGGATGATGGGGATAATTAGCAATTTGGTACTCTACTGCAAAGGCCATCTATTGACCATGAAAATAAATATGTAGAGTTCTTTAATCCTTGCATTCTGGAACCTTCCCATGGCATCATTTTGGTTTAAAAATTGTTTAATTGGAGCTGAATATAATTTATACCTGCCACCATATTTCTACATGAGTATCAATCTTCTATCCTTTTCCAATTGGACAGAATCATTCACATGAATGGAACAAGGAACGTATGCTGACATCTTTTGACAAAAAGTAGAAACACTGATTCTATTCACATTTTGGAGAACTGTGTGATTACCAAGACATACTTTCATGGTAGATTTTTTTTCAATAAATGCATAAAAAGTTCATAATTCTAATAACACTATTTTCCATCTGATTTTTAGGCTCTAAGTTATGATAGTTATATGGAAGATGTAGATAATATTTATTACAAAAATATACAGAGATCAAAATATTGTAATGGCAAAGATTTGGAACTCAGCTATAGAATTAAAAATCGTAAATTTACCCAAAGTCCACAGCAAATACGTTGTTCACTAATCATAAGCCTAATTAGAGATATCAACCCTTTATAAAGTGTGCCTTGTTACATGTACCAGGGTCGTAGGATCGTTATTTCGGGTCGGGGGGCTAAAGTTTGAAAAAGTAAATGTAGGGATTAAAAAACCTCAACACCTTAAGATATGCGGATGACTTAGTTCTGTTTAGTGAATCGTGGAAGAAGTTACAAAAGATAACAGAAAATATAGATTAAAAAAAAAGCAGAAATGTACGACTGAAAATGAATATGTACAGGAAAGATATAATATTCAATTGAATTCACTCGTCCATAACTCTTATTTGTTGTCTGCATTTTCATAGAATATCGTCTTAGTTTTACTCGTGTATATTTTCATTCCCACATTTCTGCTTTTCTATTTTTTTTTTTTCTTTTTATTAAAAAGTTAAATTACATATTCTTTACAATTACATTATTTACAGTATAAACATATTTAATTGCATTTTTCTATAAACAAACCCATCTAATTTAACAATATACAACATCACACATCTTGATTTTAATTTTCAGTCACTCAAAAACAAAAATTTATATACTTTTTGGTGAACATTTTATACATTCTTTCTTTATAGATATTTTTCAGAAGCCACCGATCATATTGAAATTTACTCTTAAGAAAGGCATCTGTTTCCTCTTTCGTATATCGTTTCTTCTTACTGACCCAAACAGCATATAAATAACCAACTATCAATACAGTGGCGCTATTATAATCCTTCTTCGTCCTATATTTGTAATTGAACATTAATGTGTTTAAAAAATTGTCCCTGTTTATGTCACAAGTATGAAATAATACATTTTTGACATACATCAATATTGTCTGGATGTGCCTGCAAAAGTAAAATATATGCACACTATATTCAACATCATCGCAATGATCACATTTATCACTCTCTCTGATATTTAACATTTTCAGACGATTATTTGTCGCCAAAGTTTCATGAGCGTATTTAAAGGCAAACTCTCTCTCCATGATGCCAATGAAAGGTTTGTTTATGCTGTCCCATACCATTTTCCAGTCCAAAAATGGATAACTCCCTTCAATTTTTGGGACAATCTCTGGCCTTATGAAATTATAACAATCTTTAGAACTTAAGTTAGGAAATTTTGCATGGTGATAAACTTTTCTGATTACATTAATTGCAACTGAATAAAATGATGTTGACACAAATGAAACCTCATTTATTTCCTTCAAGTCCAACAAAAAACTAATTCTCATCTTGCAATAGAAATTACTTAAACCAATATCCTTTCTAATATCATTTAGAGCTGTTGAACTGAAAATCGCCAAGGACTTAAAATAAACATTTATAATACCCAATCCACCTTTCTCTTTCGACAAACAAAGAGTATCTCTACCCACAGGATGGTAAGTTCCCTGCCATATATATCGGAATACATGCATATTTATTTGAGCAATGTACTTTTTCAAAGGAGGCAAAGTGTGTGATATATACCAAACTTTGGACAAAACTAGTGAATTAACAATAATAGCTCTTTGGAAAATAGATAATTGTCTTTGACTTAGCATATCTATGGATATTTCAATATTTTGAGTAAGGCGAGACCAATTTTCTTCACATGTAACCTCAAAATCACTATAATAAATTATACCAAGAATTTTGATACTTTCAACAGTTTTCAACCAACTGATAGGCCAAATTTTTCGGTTTTCCCATTTCCCAAACCCAATTATACTAGTTTTGTCCTTGTTTAGCTGTGCACCTGTCGCAAGTTCAAACCATTGTACTTCTTTATAACACTCTCTAACTGAATTATCAGTTGACAAGATCACGGATGAGTCATCTGCATAACCTTGCAGGCATATATTTACATTGTTTGGAAGGCTAGGCCCTATTATCTTGTTATTGCTCTTTATTGCTCTATACAAAGGTTCTTGAAATATACAATATAACAGCATTGACATAGGGCAGCCTTGTCTTACTGACCTTTTAATACAAAAAGTTGAACTCATAAACCCATTTACCAAGATACTACTTACACAATCTTTGTACAGTATTCTAACTAGAGCCACAAATTCATCTGGTAAACCAAATTTCTTCATCACTTTAAAAACAAAATCCATATTAACTCTATCAAAAGCCTTAGACCAGTCTAAGCTTAGAATTGCTAAGTCTTCACTCTTTTGTTTTGTATGAAAAATTACATCTCGAATCGTATTATTACAATTCACAATCGACCTTTCCTTCACTGCACAATATTGTTCTGGGGAGATAATCTTCCCAATAACACATCTCAATCTGTTTGCTAAAACCTTAGCAAAGATTTTATAGTCAACATTCAAAAGGGATATAGGTCTCCAGTTCTCCACCAAAGATAGATCTCCTATTTTAGCTAATAATTTTATTACACCCAAATTTTGACTATCTGACATATATTTCTCAGTCACAATGGATTTGAACACTTCCATAACGTCAGACTTTATTACAGACCAAAACTTTTTGTAGAATTCTATAGGAAGTCCATCATACCCTGGTGATCTTCCTTTACACATACTCTTGATAGCATCGAAAACCTCAATTTCCTCTAATTCTCTACTTAAAAAACTTACATCTTCCTGGTTTAGGACAGAATGGCATAGGTTAAGAAAATAATCTTGACTTTTTACCTGACCAGTTACCTTACTAAACAATTTTTCAAAGTGCTCCTTTATAAAAACAGAAATTCCCTCTGTGCTTTCTACAATGGAACCATCTGCTTGTTTTATGTTAGTAATGCGTGTATGATTTTTCTTTTTCTCAGCACCAAGTAGATGTGCAGATATTTTTTCCCCAGTTGTACGATCATTTAGTTTGGCTCTTATCTTTATACCCTCTAATATCTCATTCTGGATGTCACAAATCCTAGTCTTAAGAATCTTGATATTTTCATAATTTACACTAGTTTTATAGTTAATATCATAAAGTTGACGCAATCTTGTTTGTAATAAGTTCAGCAATCCATACTTTTCTTGAGAAATTTTTTTACATAATTTGACAAAGAATTTTTTACATTGTGATTTTGCCCAGTCCCACCATAAGAGTATGTTATCAAATGTACCCTTTTTCTGCTTTATAAACTGCCATACATGTAAAAAATTTTCTTCAATTTCATCAGAATCTAAAACTTTAACATTCAACTTCCAATACCCTGTGCCAATTTTTTGTGTGTTTATGTTTAATTTCAAAACAACCATACTATGATCTGAGAAACTTATTGGAATGGTGTCTACAGATGTTATATTATCAAATAATTTTACCGTATAAATCCTGTCTATTCTGGATCCATAGTTTTCCCGTATATAAGTGTATTCTAATATCCTGTTTGTGAATTTGTAATTATCTCTCAGAGCAAGGTTTTTCACGAGAGTACTCATAGACTTAGACAGTAAAGCTTTGTTATTATTACTGCAATCTCTTGTGCATGTTATACAGTTGAAATCACCTCCAAAAATAAGATAATCAATATTATGTCGCAGGTAATACAATATTTCATTCCTGAAAAAGTCTTCCCTTTCAGCAAATTTACTGGCACCAGATGGAGCATACACATTTATAATAGGTATAATGCAGTTATTGTAACATACCCTTACACCAACAATTCTACCATTAGTATCCATCTCCTTGGTTAAAAGTTTAACATTTGTTTTATTATTTATACAAATCATTGTACCTCCTTTTAAATTGATTGATGGATTGAACACTATACACATAAAATTAGCGAGATAACTCAACCCTGAAATATCTTTTACGTTATGTTCTTGAATCAACAGAATATCAATTTTATAGTACATGATAAGGGACACAACTTTCATTTGTTTAATTACCTCATTTAAGCCATTAATATTTAAAGTGGCAACAGAAAGAGCCATTACAACAACGAACACTGAAACAATTACTTTTTCTTTTTCTTTGACAACCTATCTTTTCCATTCATTTTTTCTTCCTTCCTTTTTTCTTTATTGGATTTTCCTCTAATTAACTTTAATTTACCTACAGTATCTAAATCTATGTTCCACTGGCCTTTTGGCATCACGTCTGAGCCTTTATCATAATTTTTCAAATCGTCTTCAATATCACTGACTTTATTTACCTCTATATCCATGTCACGTTCTTCAGTAGCACCATCCACTGATTCATCATCCCTATGCACTGAAACCGCTATATTGATTTCCTTAAGATTTCCCGGTTCTTCATTTACATCATCTTCAACGGGAAAGAGACTTTCAACTGTGTAAGGAATACGAGGTTCATCTTGTGATGGAAGCCCCTTATCCTCAGTTATTTCGGTAACTTGAGAAGCTCCTTCAGGTGCACTTTTTATTGCAAAGATGTCACTATCACTGTCGGTATCTGTTAAATTATCACCATTACCTGGAACATGACCCTCCAGGTCACATGATCGACCTTCTATTTCGACTGAGTGTTGATGAACAGCAACATCATCAACATTCTTGGATGAGGGAATGGTCACTAGTTGTTCTCCTACTGCTTCGCATAAGTCGCCTATCTGGTCCTCTCCGTGGTTGCTGGATTCTTCTTTATCATTTTCAATACTCTTTCCATCACATGGTTGCTCCACATTTGCTTCATTACCTGTTGCCAGTTGAACATCAGGAGTACCATCTTCTTCCGATATCCGACCCTTATCAGAATCCTTGCCGGGCATTGCTGGGAAATCATTCAAATTAAAAATATTTAACTTAGGCTCACTATCCATATTACAGTTAACTGCCATATGAGAGTCTCTTCCGCACTTGTAACACGTCTTTTTCTGACCATTATATAAAAACACAACATTATAACCACAAATATTTATGGAGGATGGGATATTTTTCTTTATTTCCATTTTCACAGTGCGTGTTCCATTTTCTAGACCATTTGCTCTCCCATGAGAAAAGGTATTATGTCGGAGATGAAGAACTTTCCCATACTGTTCGAGTACACTAATTAAAAGGGAGTCTTCTATATCAAAGTGTGCATAACGTATTGATACATAGGTATATACACTACTCAAATTTACTACTAGGGCCTTTTCACCATTACCGAAATGAATCACTTTGTCTTCGTACTCTCGTATAAAGACATCAAAAACCTTCTCCTCAATAAATTTCACAGCCACTCTGTTATTTGGTATGTTCTGAAACCCTCGTATGTCTTTTTCACTTATTTTTAACTTATTAAATATGACATCACATGCCGACTCATAATTAGGGGAACACGAAAATTTTAAACCAACTGTAGTCTTTGGTTTAAGTCTCGCAGCCATTGGAAAGTTGTTGGCCATCGTAGCTGGTAGAAAACGCTCCGTTTTCTATGATGACGTCATATCGCCTCAGGCGACATGAAACCTCCGGCTTGGCGATTCCTTGGAGGTGTATCGAGGCAAACTACGTCTAATAATATAAACTATGACACAAACTAGTTCACTTGAACACTAATTAGTTCACTGGCATCTTACTCACAAGTTGTAGTCCAAATTCATAAGAAAACCCTCGGAAAACCGACTCAAAATCACAAAATGAGCAGAGCGTTCCAAATAGCGTTTGTAAACAAACAGAGCTTCTTCTTCTTCCAAAAACTCTGCTTTTCTATTCAAAATTTCTATCATCTTTTGTGATTTCTCCAATGATTCACTTAACACAACTATGTTATCTGCAAATTTTAAGGTGTTAAAGTATTCCCCATTAATATTAATTTCTACATTTTCCCCAATCTAAATTCTTAAGAACTTCTAGATATGCTGTGAATGATTCAGGAGAGATGGGTCTCCCTATCTAGCTCATTTCTCAATTAGAATTTTCTCACTATCTTTATATAGTTATAGAATTACTATACTTCCCGTATAAATATCTTCAAGTGTTCTAACATTAGATTCTTTTATTCCTTGTTAGACATAAAGGTATTGAAATATATTGCTTATTTGAATATGAAAAACATATCAAAATGTGCAAAATATTTCATATGTATGTATATAAATATGTATACACACACACACACACACACACATATATATATATATATATATATATATATACACACACACATACATATATATATATATATATATATATATATATATATATATGTATATATATTTTTATTAACATATACAATTATAACATGCATATGTAATAGTTATATAATCATACTCATACTCATATATATATATATATATATATATATATATATATATATATATATATATATATATATATATATATATATATATATATCATATTTATACACAATCAGAATAATTACTTACTCTAACAAGGAAATGCATGTTAATAAAAACGTTTTAATCGAAATTGCCTTTGAATTATAATTCTTATGAAGAAGGATTTAATAAACTAATGTGATGCAATGCCTTTTAATCTCATCTGAAGTAGAACATAGAAAAGTCAATGGGAGGTATTCATAAAAATGAAGGATATCCTTGTAAACAAAAGGCAGAAGTACAAGGTAATTCTCTGAAGCAAAGGGTAGAAGTATAAGCAAATCTTTCTTTCCATATTCATAATGATTACCTTTTACTTGCGAGGATATCCTCCAAGCAGAAGTAAAAGGTTGACTCGTGTTTCGGGGGCGCTTAGTTACATGTTGGAACTTGTAAGATTTGTGCTGTCAAGATAAGAAAGAGTTTAGTATTTGTAATACGTATTTAATGCCCTGTTTTTACTTGTATTTAATTAAGTTTACGCATCAGAAAGAACACAGATGCCGCCGCGCCTTCCCCAAAGCCAAGCTAGCGACATTTATCCCCCACCCCATGCATTAGAAGTTCTTTGACCTCTTTTTAGCTCCCCCACCCCTTGCATTAGAAGTTCTTTGACCTCTTTTTAGCTCCCACACCCCTTGCCTTAGAAGTTCTTTTACCTCTTTTTAGCTCCCCCACCCCTTGCATTAGAAGTTTTTTGACCTCTTTTTAGCTCCCACACCCCTTGCATTAAAAGTTCTTTGACCTCTTTTTAGCTCCCCCACCCCTTGCATTAGAAGTTCTTTGACCTCTTTTTAGCTCCCACACCCCTTGCATTAAAAGTTCTTTGACCTCTTTTCAGCTCCCACACCTCTAGCATTAGAAGTTCTTCGACTTCTTTTTAGCTCCCACACCACTTGCATTAGAAGTTCTTTGACCTCTTTTTAGCTCCCCCAGCCCTTGCATTAGAAGTTCATTGACCTCTTTTTAGCTCCCACGCCCCTTGGATTAGAAGTTCTTTGACCTCTTTTTAGCTCCCCCCAGCCCTTGCATTAGAAGTTCATTGACCTCTTTTTAGCTCCCACACCCCTTGCATTAGAAGTTCTTTGACCTCTTTTTAGCTTCCCCACCCCTTGCATTAGAAGTTCTTTGACCTCTTTTTAGCTCCCCCACCCCTTGCATTAGAAGTTCTTTGACCTCTTTTTAGCTTCCCCACCCCTTGCATTAGAAGTTCTATGACATTTTTTTTAGCTCCCCCACCCCTTGCATTAGAAGTTCTTTGACCTCTTTTTAGCTCCCACACCTCTAGCATTAGAAGTTCTATGACCTTTTTTTTTTAGCTCCCCCACCCCTTGCATTAGAAGTTCTTTGGCCTCTTTTTAGCTTCCCCACCCCTTGCATTAGAAGTTCTATGACATTTTTTTTTAGCTCCCCCACCCCTTGCATTAGAAGTTCTTTGACCTCTTTTTAGCTCCCACACCTCTAGCATTAGAAGTTCTATGACCTTTTTTTTAGCTCCCCCACCCCTTGCATTAGAAGTTCTTTGACCTCTTTTTAGCTCCCCCACCCCTTGCATTAGAAGTTCTTTGACCTCTTTTTAGCTTCCCCACCCCTTGCATTAGAAGTTCTTTGACCTATTTTTAGCTCCCCCACCCCTTGCATTAGAAGTTCTTTGACCTCTTTTTAGCTCCCACACCCCTTGCATTAGAAGTTCTTTGACCTCTTTTCAGCTCCCACACCCCTTGCATTAGGAGTTCTTTGACCTCTTTTTATCTCCCACACCCCTTGCATTAGAAGTTCTTTGACCTCTTTTCAGCTCCCACACCCCTTGCATTAGAAGTTCTTTGACCTCTTTTTAGCTCCCACACCCCTTGCATTAGAAGTTCTTTGACCTCTTTTTAGCTTCCCCACCCCTTGCATTAGAAGTTCTTTGACCTCTTTTTAGCTCCCCCACCCCTTGCATTAGAAGTTCTTTGACCTCTTTTTAGCTTCCCCACCCCTTGCATTAGAAGTTCTATGACATTTTTTTTTATCTCCCCCACCCCTTGCATTAGAAGTTCTTTGACCTCTTTTTAGCTCCCACACCCCTAGCATTAGAAGTTCTATGACCTTTTTTTTAGCTCCCCCACCCCTTGCATTAGAAGTTCTTTGACCTCTTTTTAGCTCCCCCACCCCTTGCATTAGAAGTTCTTTGACCTCTTTTTAGCTTCCCCACCCCTTGTATTAGAAGTTCTTTGACCAATTTTTAGCTCCCCCACCCCTTGCATTAGAAGTTCTTTGACCTCTTTTTAGCTCCCACACCCCTTGCATTAGAAGTTCTTTGACCTCTTTTCAGCTCCCACACCCCTTGCATTAGAAGTTCTTTGACCTCTTTTTATCTCCCACACCCCTTGCATTAGAAGTTCTTTGACCTCTTTTTATCTCCCACACCCCTTGCATTAGAAGATCTTTGACCTATTTTTAGCTCCCACACCCATTGCATTAGACGTTCTTTGACCCCTTTTTAGCTCCCACACCTCTAGCATTAGGGGTTCTTTGACCTCTTTTTAGCTCCCACACCTCTAGCATTAGAAGTTCTTTGAACTCTTTTTAGTTCCCACACCTCTAGTATTAGAAGTTCTTTGACTTCTTTTTAGCTCCCACACCTCTAGCATTAGAAGTTCTTTGACCTCTTTTTAGCTCCCACACCTCTAGCATTAGAAGTTCTTTGACCTCTTTTGAGCTCCCATACATCTAGCCTTAGAAGTTCTTTGACTTCTTTTTAGCTCCCACACCTCTTGCATTAGAAGTTCTTTGACCTTTTTTTAGCTCCCACACCTCTAGCATTAGAAGTTCTTTGACCTCTTTTTAGCTCCCACACCCCTTGCATTAGAAGTTCTTTGACCTCTTTTTAGCTCCCACACCCCTTGCATTAAAAGTTCTTTGACCTCTTTTCAGCTCCCGTACCTCAAGCATTAGAAGTTCTTTGACCTCTCTTTATAGCTCCCACACCTCTAACATTAGAAGTTCTTTGACCTCTCTCTTTAGCTCCCACACTTCTAGCATTAGAAGTTCTTTGACATATATTTTTAGGTTCCATGCTTTTAGCATTAGAGGGTCTTCGATCTATATTTTGAGGTGCCTTACTTCTAGCATTAGAGGCTCTCTATCTTTAGGTGTCTTACCTCTGGCCTTAGAGGCTCCTCTTCGCTTTTCTCTCTTGTCTTCTAGTTTTAAAGATCTTCTTTCTTTAGATTATCTGTTTCTTTCGAGATTTCATTGTCTCTTTTCCTTAGTTCGTTAGTGTCCTTGATATCAAAAGAGATTTCAGTGCCGCGAGTCCTCACTTCGTCAGATTCCTCAGGGAAATCGAAGGCATTTATTCTTTACCTATCAGGGCAATCAGTAAAGAGATGAATACTATCGATTTCTCCGCATACACTATCATGCCAAAGTAAATGACGAGCAACATGAAATATTTATCAATGTCGTCTGGATATGTCCTTACTTCAATGGCGAATTTTGGGACAATTCTGTTGAAGAACTACACGTCACTCACCGTTTAGTTGAACCATTCTGCCTCCATCCTCATTCCCAGCAATCCTTTTTTGCACCGATACAAAGCCTCGTACTTTTTCCAAGAGTCTCCTTTAATAAGGCATCGTCGCAAAAGCCCAAGCAAAGGATCTTCAA
>NC_090751.1:38905215-38910215 GCF_036898095.1 Palaemon carinicauda
CATATATATATATAGTATATGTATATATATATATATATATATATATATATACATATATATATATATAGTATATGTATATATATATATATATATATATATATATATATATATATATATATATATATATATATATATATATATATTGGAGTAGGGAGACGCGTTCTGTCTTTCATCCATTTATTAGCGCCGACGTTTCGTATCAGCTCGATACATTTTCTAGGCTGAAACGATTACAGATCAATTGCGTATAAGTAAAAAGATACAAACAACGTTTACCAACACCAAAATTAAAAACCTTTTTAATAAATTAAGAATAAAAACAGAGTAAAAACAGAAACACAGAATAACTTTGAAAGGGCTAGGGGTGAATACAGAGAAACAAATTAATCAAAAAAAAATAATAATAATAATAGAACGAAGAAGACACATATATATATATATATATATATATATATATATATATATATATATATATATATTTATATATGTGTATATATAAATTCATATATATTTATGTATATAAATTCATATATTATTATTGTCATTATTATTTGCTAAGCTACAACCCTTGTTGGAAAATAGCCCAGTGAGGATAGGAAACAAGGAAAAATAAAATATTTTAAGAACAGTAACAACATTAAAATGAATTTTTCCTATATAAACTATAAAAACTTAAACAAAACAAGAGGAAGAGAACTTAAATAGAAAGAGTGTGCTCGAGTGTACCCTCAAGCAAGAGAACTCTAACCTAAGACAGTGGAAGACCATGGTTCAGAGGTTATGACACTACCCAAGACTAGAGAACAATGGTTTGCTTTTGAAGTGTCCTCCTAGAAGAGCTGCTTACCATAGCTAAAGAGTTTCTTCTACGCTTACCAAGAGGGAAGTAGCAATTGCACAATTACAGTGCAGTAGTTAACTTCGTGAGCGAAGAAGAATTATTTGGTAATCTCAGTGTTGTCAGGTGTGTGAGGACAGAGGAGAATCTGTAAAGAATATGCTAGACTATTCGGGGTATGTGTAGGCAAAGGGAAAGTGAACCGTAACCAGAGAGAAGCCTTGAATGTAGTACTGTCTGGTCAGTCAAAGGACGCCTTAACTCTTTAGTGGTAGTATCTCAACGGGTGACAGGTGCCTTAGCCAACCTACTACCTAATATATATATATATATATATATATATATATATATATATATATATATATATATATATATATATATATACGTATATATATATATATATATATATATATATATATATATATATATATATATATATATATATATATGTGTGTGTACAGTATATGCATATATATGTAAGCATATATATGTCCTTTTCTGGTAGGGAGGCATGTACTGCACGTGTTTCATACACCCTCGTGCGCTGTAACGATTTTGATTTTTTTACTTATATATATATATATATATATATATATATATATATATATATATATATATATATATATATATATATATACACACACAGGGGCGTAGGAGCCTTTTTCGGGTGTAGGGGCTAAAGTTTGTAAAGCCTGTGGGGGTGGGGAGTCTGAAAGGTTGATTTCGACAGGTATATGTACAGTGGACTTTAAAGGAGCTTATATCTCTCTTCATAGGTTGATTGGTAAAATCGTCCTTGCAGGCATTGTTTCGGCTCGTGACATAAGTTCGAATCCTTGCCTAGCCAGATGTATTTATCATAAGTGAATTCCCAGTGAATATACATTTCCTAAGGTAAAATTCGATATAAAATGCAGTTGTGGGTGATATTTACATTAATTAAAATCACGAGTGTTAAAGATACATATTTATCATAAATAACTACGTGTAGCAAACTCACTAATCAGCTATCATGGTGGAGATGGGTTGATTTAAAGTCTAAAAACAGATTCCTGAATTCGACCGGTATATGTACAGTGGGTATGAACTGAAATTACATCTCTCTTGATAGCCCGTCGTCCATGCAGGCATTGTTTCGGCTCAGGGAATAGGTTCGAATCCTTGCCCATTCAGAAGCATTTAGCATAAATGAATTTCCAGTGACTATACATTCCCCAGAGTAGGATTCGATATTAAATGACATTATGGTTCATGTTTATATTGATTAAAATCATAAGTGTTAGTGATACATATTCTATATATACATACACACACATATATATATATACATATATTTTTTTTTCTTCAAGAAGGTTACAGATACGTCTTAAGATCGAATTCGCCTGCCTTTAATGATGAATATTTCTGAGCGGTCGAATCAAACCTATGACCAATAGAAAGAAATAAGGATATATATTTGACTGTTTAGACCAGCCTAACATTTAGTTCCATTTTTATCGATCATAGAGTATTTGTAACTTATTTGAAAAACGTTTTTAATACCTTGAAAAGAGTGGAGATTAACTTTCTTGACATAAAAAAGGGAAACATTTCTTGTGATTTATTGGCAATGGTTTAATTAATATCCTTACAGACGAAACCCTTCCTTTGAAACAAACTTTTGTATAAAGCAAAACTTAATTTGTATTCTCTTTAATCCCCGTGACATTTATAATAATGGATACTTAACATTTCCCTATCTAAACTATCATGGATGGTTACATTTACATCTCTAAACTATACTCTTTAACTGCATGCCCAACACCAAATTCCTTAAAAACATCACGATCAATATTCGTAATGATAAAGATAAATATTGACAAATAATTGTGATATATCTTTAATTGCTTAATGCAACATCCACACTCTACCTTTATAAATGAACACAGGCTCTTCTTGTTATCGGTGTACTCCGTCTCTTCAGATTCATGTACAGATCATCAGCATCCATGTTTTATATGTGCTCTCTCTCTCTCTCTCTCTCTCTCTCTCTCTCTCTCTCTCTCTCTCTCTCTCTCTCAACGATCGTTCAAAAAGTTTTTTTTTCATATTTACGATTGGCTTATCATTGACTTAGGAAGCCGTTAAGCCGTTACTAGTAAAGGAAGCATTAATGTTATATATATATATATATATATATATATATATATATATATATATATATATATATATATATATATATATATATATATATATATAAATGTGTGTGTGTGTACATACTAAATGGACTTTTTTAAACTAGTTTGAATCAAGAAACACCTTTACTAATATGCATACATTTACTAAGGAAAATATGATAAGCTTTATTTTATAACTGATTTACACTCTGGAACGCCCTTATTAACCAACACAAATTCGCAGGTGGATGACGCAACATAATCAGGCTTTGGCGAAGACAGAAATGTGACCCTTTTCTTTTTTATCATCCGATTTGTCTATGTTGATAACGCTGATTATAAGAACATCATATTACACAGTAGCTATGCAACTTCCTGCATACAACCATTACTCCTTAAATTATCTGAATCTTTAACGAATAATGATATTCTCCATTTGAGGAAATTCATTTGGCAGCGCTATTCAAACTAGTCTCACCAACCTTAACTATGTTGATGATTGTTACCTTGGTCATTTGCACAGGGACATGACCTACCATACATATGTTCTGATGAAGAAAGGAAATACTAAACACTTTTATAAGTAAACTCAGGTTGTTTCCGATAGCAGATGAAAAAAATCACAGCATTTTCTTACAAAAATATTCATTCCTAATAAGGAAACGATCGTTGGACAATTTATCAACTACCAATTCTCTATCCTCTACCTGCCTAGCACACTTTTTGACACACGTGGTCTTCAAATAATTGACTTTATTAGTTGGGACAAGGTACTTCTGATGCCATCTATTGGTGGTAAAGTAAAACTCGTTACGATATAGGGAGGGAGCTAGGAGGAGTCCGCGAAATTATGCCTTTCGGAATGCAACTATATTGATATTCTACGTAGTTTTTACTAATAATATATGACATACAATAAAACATATTGATTACCCTTTGGTTTCATAAAAAGGTAATTGAAAATTGCATGAATTAACTGTGCAATTACTTGAAGGTCCCACCTATTTCAGTATATGTGGCACCATCTCGTAAACCACCCCCGCCCCCAAATATAATTGAACGAACGAGTGTTTGCTGAGGAAACATTTCTGTGTCATTTACTGTAAAATTATAATTTCTTAAGAATTAAGCTGTGACCAGACAACAAGGACCATCAAGTTCACGTGCGAGTGTTTTATCGTAATTTTGTGCCCAAATACCAACAGAAATGAAGTAATAAAAATTATAATGAGTGGATGATGGGGATAATTAGCAATTTGGTACTCTACTGCTAAGGCCATCTATTGACCAAGAAAATAAATATGTAGAGCTCTTCAATCCTTGCAGTCTGGAACCTTCCCATGGCATCATTTTGGTTTAAAAATTGCTTAAAATAGCTTACTTAATTGGAGCTGAATATAATTTATACCCACCACACATATTTCTACATGAGTATCAATCTGTTATCCTTTTCCAATTGGACAGAATCATTCACATGAATGGAATAAGGAACGTGTGCTGCCATATTTTGACAAGTAGAAACACTCTGATTCTATTCACATTTTGGAGAACTGTGTGATTACTAAAACAAAGAATTTTTTTCAATAAATGCTATAAAAAATTCATAATTCCAATAACACTACTTTTCATGATTTTTAGGCTCTGAGTTATATGTAAGATATAGATGATATGTATTACAAAAATATATAGAGATCAAAATATTGTTAAAGCCAAGAGTTGAAACTCAGCTATATTTTAAAAATCTTAAATTTAACCAAAGTATATTTATGTCCGCAGCAAATACGTTGTTCACTAATCGTTAGCCTAATTATAGATATCAACCCTCTATATAGTGTGCCTCGTTATATGTACCAGTGTCGTAGGATCGTTTTTTCGGGTCGGGGGCTAAAGTTTGAAAAAGTAAATGTAAGGATTAACATTAATGGGGAAGACCTCAACACCTTAAGATATGCGGATGACTTAGTTCTGTTTAGTGAATCGTGGAAGGAGATACAAAAGATGACAGA
>NC_090751.1:38915215-38920215 GCF_036898095.1 Palaemon carinicauda
CCATGTTCTTTTTATTGCCTTACAACCAAGATCAGTTACTATTGATGTACACTGTTTATTAAATTGTATGTCAAGCATTACATGTACGGTGATGAAATGGGAGGTACAAATCCCTCATATATGTTAATTTCTTCGGTTTATGAAACCAAACGCGGCAAATCAGCATGGACACAATGTAAGAACGGAAACACTGCTTGCAGTCTGTTCTTCGAATGAACACAACCACACTATCAGCTGGAAAACTTATAAAGAATCTATATTTTGTAAAGACCGTTTAAATAAAAATCATGGAGACATGTAAAGTTTGATTAAAAAAAAAAATGGAAGAACTGCCCAGATATGTCAAAGTGGTTTAAGTATTGGTAAATAGTATTTTTAAACTGTTATGTGATTTTCTCAATCATTTCTCTTTGTATGTTCCTTTTTGTAGTCTGATTGTATTCTTAACTTTCTTTATCATGAGGAGGTTAATATCATAAAAGCGCTCGTTCCACTTTGTTCCTTTTTCTCACCGACCTGCTGTCATATATATATATATATATATATATATATATATATATATATATATATATATATATATATGTGTGTGTGTGTGTGTGTGTATGTATGTATGTATGTATATATATATATATATATATATATATATATATATATATATATATATATATATATATATATATATATATATATATATATGTGTGTGTGTGTGTATGTATGTATGTATGTGTGTGTGTGCGTGTGTGGGCATATTTCGTTATTCTAAACATCTATTGATTAAACACAAAGTATTAAAATTTTGAAACTTTCCACTTAGTCGAGAACATTGACTTTTATCATGGTATTGTTATGTCTGCCGTAATCCACCTGTAGCCGTGGGCCTTAGAACAAGGGAAAAGGACTAATAATTAGTTATATCGAATACCAAGTATGAAAAAGTAGAAATGTTGATAATCAAGTTGAGAAATGTCAAGGGGCATAGGAGGGGGAATTGTAGAAAAAAAAAAATGAAAAATGCAGGAATTGTAGACGTTCACTGTAGAACTTACCGGAAAATATGGGGGAATGCCTCAGGCATCAAAGACGTGTATTGCTCCTTACTTCCCTTATTAGCCTTCGTTTCAACATATTTTTCATCTATAAAAGACGTATTAAAACGAGGGGCAACTAATCTGCAGGGACTCGAAGTTATGGGAAGTTGTGTAAAAAGTGGTATTAACAGGGTTAGCTTTTTGCAAAGGAAGTAGCTTTCTTGGCATATTAAGTTTTTCCTCCTGTGATGAATAGTTTGTGTTCGTAATAAGATGTTCATATGTTCCATTGTAAGGTGTTTCAAAGTTTTATTCTCTTTTGGTTTTAGTGAGTGACACCATCCACTTTTTTCTAGATTAAGACATTGCCCGTCACAAATATATTCTAGTATTCATCAAAACAATGGAATACATTACTGCGAAGAGTTTCTAAATTAACACTTATTTTCTGTCTTGAAAATTATTCTTTACAGTGATTATTATATCTCGCATAACACTGTAAAATCTGAACCATCGGGGAAATTTTGATTTGTCATCTAATTGTACAGATATATGTTTTTTTTTTTTTTGTTTTTTTTTTAATAAACGCTGCTTAATACCATATCATGGAAGCTCATAGTCTGTGTGTTTGCAATTATCAAAATATTTTGGAGGGATATTTTGTATGAATGTCTGTTAACAATAAATTATAAAATTTGTTTATTTGGTTGTTTCTTCTGGCCAAGGCTAATGGAGGGTTTTTATTGCATGCTAATCTTTTTTTTTTTTTTTTAAATCCAGGACTTGAGATATTTTGGGTAATGGCATTTGATTGAAAGTAAATAAACCCGGACACAGTTATTACTCGAGGTGTCTAAGAGGTGACTCCCTAGATACCAGTTAACGCTGCCAATACCACCAGATCCTTTCTTAAAGCTTTGATATTTCAGCTTTTTATTATCCAAATGTTACGTTAAAATAAACATTTCGAGTTTCGTTCTCATATTTTGGAATGTTCTTGTGGAATACACCTAGTAGATAAACACACACAAACACACACACACACAGATATATATATATATATATATATATATATATATATATATATATATATATATATATATATATATATATATATATATATATATATATATATGTGTGTGTGTGTGTGTGTGTGTGTGTGTGTATCGGTGTGTGTGGGTGTGTGCGTGCGCAAGGAAAAAGAAAGAAGTGCCAACTAACCAGCAGAGAGGAGGCATCAAGAAATCACGGTTGTTTGAAATTCATTACCGGTAGCGTCATTAAATTCATTTTAAGATATTAGTACATAAAAACTTGACTTTTTAGATGGAATAACGCTAACTGACGTCAGAACTGAGCTTTTTTAGAACCTGATACATCAATAGGTTATATGAAAAAGGCGCCTACGAAGAACAGCGAGTCAAAATACAATGGATTTTCTGACGTCCATTAATCGTAATTCATATGCGTAAGTCCAAGAATGAATTACCACACACTCACACACGCACACACACATTGTATATATATATATATTTTATATATATATATATATATATATATATATATATATATATATATATATATTTATTTATATATGTAAATATATACATATATATATTTATGTGTGTATATATATATATATATATATATATATATATATATATATATATATATATATATATATATATATATACTGTATGTATATATATATATGTATATAAATATGTATATATATATATATATATATATATATATATATATATATATATATATATATATATATATATATATATATATCTATATTGCAAAAATTCAGTTCCGGTGACCGATCCCATATTTGGCACGATGAGTTAATAAAAGAATGGAAAACAAAGAAGAAAATCAACGCTGACTTTCAATCATTTTTTACTTTTTTCCCAACACATTTCCCATCCTTAAGTTTTTGCTAAGTAAAGAAATGACCACCAAAAATCGCATCAGATAAGGGAGTTTATCTTTAGGAAGAAATTTTTATATCTTTATCTAATTTATCATCTACCGCCGGAAATATATATAGTTTACTGTATATAATCAAAACGAATGGAGGTATACATTATCAATTTGATATCTTTACATATAGAATGGCGTGATTGAAATTTGTTTATGAAAGAGTTTCTCGTACATTTCTCAGACTACGAGTTGATTTCAAAAATTGTGATAAAAAAATTAATTTCTTTGAGGCAGTTTTATACTAGGTTTATAACAGGGTTTTATATTCCAGCTTAAAGACCAACGCCTAAATCTGATATGATTTTAGTGGGATATCGCTTTTTTAGGCCAAATTTTAAAGTTCTAAAAATTTACTCAAAGTAAGAGTTGGTTGTACCAACTGTGATGTATGGATCGGAGTTGTGGGAAATGAAAGTGACGGAGAGACAGAAATTGAATGTGTTTGAGATGAAATGTCTAAGGAATATGACTGGTGTATCTCGAGTAGATAGGGTTAGGAACGAAGTGGTGAGGGTGAGAACGGGTGTAAGAAATGAGTTAGCAGCTAGAGTGGATATGAATTTGTTGAGGTGGTTTGGCCATGTTGAGAGAATGGAAAATGGCTGTCTGCTAAAGAAGGTGATGAATGCAAGAGTTGATGGAAGAAGTACAAGAGGAAGGCCAAGGTTTGGGTGGATGGATGGAGTGAAGAAAGCTCTGGGTGATAGGAGGATAGATGAGAGAGGCAAGAGAGCGTGCTAGAAATAGGAATGAATGGCGAGCGATTGTACTATTCAGTGTGTGTGTGTAAGCAAAGAAAAATGGGCTGTATCCAGAGAGAGGAATTTTATGTTGTACTGTCTGGCCAGTCAAAGAATCCAATATTTCTTTAGCGGTAGTATCTTCACGGGTGGCTGGTGCCCTGGCCAACCTACTACCTATCAAGTCAGTAATAGCTGGTTTTATTACTATAGAATCAGACCATTTCCAACATACTATATTTAGCGGAAGTCGAACATCTGTATAAGGAAAATGAGCGTACACTCAGTCTTTAACATTCACAGAGTTAGCTTTTTCACTATCCAAAAACGTTTCACCTTTAGTTTTGAGTTTTATTTTTTTCATTCTAAAACTGAATAATTTGTTTTTATTGGTCAGATAAACTGCAGATAATGTTATAATTGCTATTATCCAGGTTATTTCTACTAAATTTTTGAAGATCTAGATACCCAATCTACAAGTTTATGAATACATACATGCACACACACAGGCATGAACGTACACACATAAATATATATAAATTTATATATATACATATATATGTATATATATATATATATATATATATATATATATATATATATATATATATATATATATATATATATAATGTATATATATATGTATATTTTTATGCGAGAGAGAGAGAGAGAGAGAGAGAGAGAGAGAGAGAGAGAGAGAGAGAATTTTGGCCTATGATATAACTTTCAAGAAATTGACATCATATCTTTAATGCGTTCAAAATGATGATATCCCACTGGTTATATCTATCTCTCCGATACTCATTAAGTTATGTGCTTCAAAAGAGCAAATACTGATTAACTTGGAGAGCACTTTACCAAAAGGAAATCCAAGTGTTTACTGATGGAATTAAACGAATTAGTTTTATATTTTTCTGTCTTCTCTGTAAATATTTTCTGTCCAAAATTCTCTGAAACTTAAATTTGTCTCCTCCTACCCACGCACTTGATGTATTGTAATAAATGTAAAACGTAAGCCTTGACTGGCCTTTCAGTTAATATTTTCATGACGTAAAATTATCATGAAGCAACAAATCTTCTTACTTTTGCATCACTGTGTCGTTTAGAAATAATCATCCATTCTATGAAGAAAAGGTTATAGAAGCAAGAATAATGAAGTAATGGCGCAACTGGTACGTCATGCGTTCAATAAACAGCGATCAATATGCAATAAATCTATTCCGACGCCGTGCTTCCGATCTGT
>NC_090751.1:38925215-38935215 GCF_036898095.1 Palaemon carinicauda
TATATATATATATATATATATATATATATATATGTGTGTGTGTGTGTGTGTGTGTATATATATATACATACAATATGTGAGTGTATGTATGTGTTTGTGTATACATATATAAATATATATATATATATATATATATATATATATATATATATATATATATATATATATATATATATATATATATATATATACAGTATGTATAGGCATATATATATATATATATGTGTGTGTGTGTGTATATATACATACAATATGTGAGTGTATGTATGTGTTTGTGTATACATATATATATATATATATATATATATATATATATATATATATATATATATATATATATATATATATATATATATATATATATATATATATATATCATCTCGTCTCCTTTATAATTAGTAACTGTACAGATAATTGACTAATTCAATAAACTGGTTATTGAGGTTTCAAAAAGCATTTAATACCTGCGGTGATGCCACCATATTCCATTTACGTTTCGATTGTATTGCAATTACTGAATTATAACCTTTTTTTAGCGGAATGTAATCAGTATCTTACTCGTTTAATATTAAATCACAATTGCTTAAAGTTGAATGAAATTAAAACTCTCTCTCTCTCTCTCTCTCTCTCTCTCTCTCTCTCTCTCTCTCTCTCTCTCTCTCTCTCTCTCTCTCTCTCTCTCTCGATTACCAGTAAAAGGACATGCGATACATTCACTTGGTAAAGAAAAGACTATGATTTGCTTCTCTATGCAACGGAAAATTGGTGCAAACTCAAACCGTGAATAGTTCCAATTAAGGTTAATTTGTTACCCAACAGGAAAAAATATTTTTGCTTCTAAATTTTAACCAAAAAGACAACATATTCTATGGAGTCGCAAGTATTAAAGATCGCTGTTAATAATCACTCGCATATTCTTTTTTGTAAAATTCAAATATGATTATTTTATTGCCATTCTACTCCTACTCCTTATTTATCAATGTATTTACTTATCTATCAGTCAAATACTCCAGGTTTTTTTTCTTTGGCATTTTTAATGGAAAAAATAAGCAGTTATTGTATCATCCATCTCATTTATGCCGTATCAAGAATGAACGATCTGCACAGAAGCATTTACAGATTCATAACCGTTTCATACTTTGTTCGGCGACTTTGGCAGCATCGCGTAAAACGCTTTCCTTCCGCACATTACTTAGTTTTGATTTGGCTTCTTTGTTAGGCTGTCCAGAAAATTAAGAAAAATCTAAAGTTTTTATTTTTCGAATATTCTACATAATATGATTTTTTTTTTTTTTTTTTTTTTTTTTTTTTTTGAAAAATAAGGATGTAGTTTTTGGAGAAAAGCGACCTTTTTGCAGAGGTTGATTACTAAGCATTAGAAGTTCATGATTTGCAAGAACTTTTGACATCTGTGAATACCAAGATAATATAACTCAAACTCTTTTACTGCATAGTCAATCCATCACTTCTATCCCATCGACTTCATCCTAACACACGCAAATTAGCCCAGCGGCATAGTAAGAAATATGAAACCAATTGTTCAAATTGTTCTAAAAGCACCAAAATTGGCACACATGTGGATTAATACATTCTGAACAATTTTGGATATGGAGGCATTCAAGATTCTCCCCGTAGCACATTTGGCGGCCATTTTTCAAAATGGCCGCTATTTACCGTTAGCGTCATTGAATATGTACCATAATTTGTCTTTTTGTGGATGCTAAAGGTGTTAAGTGTGCTAGAGGTGATAAGTATTGTACAATTACACATACTTCTGTGCTTACCAAATAATTTGGCTACCATTTCACAAGAAAATGAATTTTACTTTGCAGCGGCAGCGTTGGTGGCAGTGACGGCGGCTGCAGTAATAGTATAGTGTTGATAGTCATGGTGCTTGTAGTAGTAACTTGTGGTAACATGGTGGTGTTTTGTGTCTTTGCAGGTGAGGCAGCAGCAGCACCACCTGACATCAGAGACGCGTTGTTCCAGACTGCAGCCATGGCAAAGAAGTTCCAACTGGTCGATACTTTTGAGCAACGTACTCCCACAACACCTCCTGAGACAAACTGGAAGCTGTGTCTTGTATGTCAAGAGGAGACAACAGAGTCACTTGTCTGCCCAGTACTGTCTAAACGCCGAGACCCTGGGAGTGGATACACGACAATGGCTGCAAACTTGGTCAAATTTGATGAACTCGGAGAACTGCCAAGAACTGTTCAGTTACAGAGACTAGATGAAGGACAAGGTGTTGAGGCGACAATGGTTGCCCACCAGGCCAAGTGGCATAAAACATGTATGCTCAAATACAATAACACAATGCTACGAAGAGCAGAGAAGAGACGCATCGCAAGCAGCTCAGCATTTGATAGTACTGACAATGTCCAGGCCAAGCGCGCCAGAACACACTCTTCAGAAGCCACTACCAGCGGCACCTCCTGCTTTTTCTGTGGAAAGTCTGGCACAGAGACCCTACATGAAGTAACAACCTTCCAGGTGGACACACGCGTACGGAAGTGTGCAGCGCAAGTTGGGGACAATGAACTCATAGCCAGGCTCAGCATGGGTGATATGGTGGCTCTGGAGGCCAAGTACCATTCCAAGTGTTTGTTGGCTCTTTACTATCGTGCAAAGACCACTGTAGAAGCCGAGCAGAAAACTGACCATGAAGGTGTAATGTCAAGAATCGTACTGGCTGAACTGGTCCTGTATATCGAGGAAACCCACCTAGAAGAGGGCACCACCCCAGTCTTCAGACTCGCTGAACTTGTAAAGCTATACACAACAAGAATGGAACAGCTCGGGGTTGTTTTGTGCCAGAAAGTTAATAGCACAAGGCTGAAAGAGCGCCTGTTAGCCCAGATACCAGGCCTGAGATCCCACAGCAAAGGCCGAGATGTTTTACTAGCATTTGATGAAGACATTGGTGAAGCGCTAGGCAAAGCCTGCGAGCAAGACTGTGACACTGAGGCAGTTCACCTTGCGCGTGCTGCACAGATAGTTCGTCGATATATGTTTGAAGACACTTACCAATTCCGTGGATCATTCCCGGGCGGCTGTCAGGAGGACTCTGTGCCAAACGTACTAGTTGCAATGGTAAATATGGTGCTGGATGGCCCCACCATCAAGAATCAAAGCCATTCCTCTTCAACACAAGCAGCTCTTTCCATTGCGCAGCTTCTCAAGTTCAACAGTGTCAAGCAAAGTCGGAAGCAGGGAGCAACCAAGACACAGGAGCCTCCAGCTGTCAGACACAGTACGTCTCAAGAAACTCCTCTTCCAACCTATGTTGGGCTGATGCTGTATGCTGAAACACACAAGAGAGGACTTGTGGACAAGCTCTTCTCTCTGGGCCTAAGCATCTCATATGACAGAGTCCTACGTCTTTCTGCCCAGATGGGAAACAGCGTGTGTCAGCTGTACCGCATAGAGGAAGTGGTCTGCCCGCCTACCCTGCGTAGCAATGTGTTCACAACTGCGGCTGTGGACAACATTGACCACAACCCAAGTGCCACCACAGCCAAGAATTCATTCCATGGAACAGGAATCTCGCTTTTTCAACACCCAACGTGTGCAGATGAGGGAGTGGATCGTAGCATTGCTCTCACTGGGCGTGATACTGGATCAAAGACGGTTAAGCCTCTACCAGAATATTACACGGATGTACGTCCTGTTGCTTCTTCTGTCAAAGGGCAAATGATCCCAGCTACTTCTGTGACCTCTCTTAGACGCCACAACTGTGAGCAGCACATAGAAGATGAGTATATGTGGCTGGAGAACACGAGAAGTGTTCTCAAAGATGATGTTGAGGCCTGTGAAAACCCATCATGGGCTGCATACCATGCAAGGCACCAAGATCCAAAGCAACCAGTCATCACACCAACGTCCCTGCTTCCCTTGTTCCAGGAGAGTGCTCACACTGTGGCAATGATCAGACACTCTATTGATGTAGTCAGGAGTGCAGTTAAACATCTCAACCCAGGCCAAACTCCAGTTCTGACTTGCGACCAGCCACTATTCACTCTAGCAAAACAGATCCACAAGCATCCAAGAGGATACAATGCATGTCATCGAGAGGTTTGTCATACTCCTGTATGACCGCACAAGCAAATGCAAGGACGTCAACAAGGCGAGAAAGCAGCTCTTTGCAAAGACGAACTCTGTTCAGAACATCCCGCCAACCTACGCTGCTCTGGAGCAGCATGTGAAGAGATCTGCCCTTCAGGGTGGTCATGTCTGGGGCCAGGCATTGGTACCAACGCCCGTGCTCCCTCCACCAACAGACTGGGGCTGGCATCGGAGTGATGATGGGCTCTACACACCACTCTGGACCACACTCCCTGAGGCATCCAAGGCCTGCTATGAGCTGGTGTCTTGCGGATGCAAGAAAGGCTGCAAAAACCGCTGCAAGTGCAAGAACGCTTCACTGCAATGCACTGGTCTATGTTTCTGTGAAGGCGAATGCCAGTAGATTGGGACAGAAAACTTGCTAACCAAGATTATGATCTGTAGACATTCATAATTCTGGTGACCAGATTTGAAAAGTTCGGAATCATAATTAACATAGTGTGGCAAACTCTACGTTATTGTATTACATGTATGTACTGCAGGATTACACAAGTACTGTGCCTAGAGACTGGGCTTTTGGTCGACTATATAACTACAATCTGACCATACTGTAAACTTCCCGTACTCTGTGTATTATTTTGACTAGCAATTTTGCCAGCAATTTGAAATAAAAAAGCAACTTGAGCAATTAAAGTGTGTTCCTGAAATCAGGTACTGGTTATTAGAGGTATTATGTCATTGAGTATTGAAATCTTCATCAAATGTCCACTTTTTCCACAAAATGGCGGCCAGTTTGGGGGCCATTTTTGAGAAGATTCATCTAAATATCTGTTAAACATTTATTGATGTTAATTCTGATGTAAAAAAAGGGAATTTTGGCCCATCTAGCACCAAACTAACGACACATAATGAAGTCTATGTAATGACGCTGTTAAATGGCGGCCATTTTGAACAATGGCCGCCATATCTTCCTAAGGGCTAATCTTGAATGCCTCCATATCCAAAAATGTTTAGAATATATTAATCTACATGTGTGCCAATTTTGGTGCTTTTAGACCAATTTGAACAATTGGTCTGCTATGCCGCTGTACTAAATTACAACCTCTCGCTAATCACTCTGCATGGAATAAATACCCCAACACATTTTGATCACTTTTATCGGCTCACCCAAAGAACATTTCTGGCTAAATATGTGCCATACCTTTCCATTTCTAAATATTTTTATCTCCCGTAGGTCATACGTATTCTTAAATCAATTTTCTCAACAGCTTACATCTAAGTTACTTAGATGTAAGTTTTTCGTTCAAGCAACATCCAAAACATTTACTGTGACCTTAGTTTTTTCATCACCATGATTAAATCAATTCGGTGTCCGATGTACCTGGACTTCACTATCACTCAAAATATTCCTAATAAAGTACATAGTAATTACTATTCTTTAACCAAACTTACTTGACAACTAGTAACTGATTTGTATTTGCTGTCATGATTAAACGCTACGCGGTTCACAAATTATAGGGAATTTTCAATTAAAAATTTGGGAGCGCTACTTCTTATAGAGTTTAATTCAATCCTTATATTATATACCTTATTTCTGTCATATTCATACCAAAGTATATCGTCTATTTACTGTTCCAGATAATATAAAATTTACTTCTTATCTAGCCTAAAACCTATATATCGCTAAGGAAAAAAAATATAAGAATTATGTCAAGGTGATATATATATATACATATATATATATATATATATATATATATATATATATATATATATATATATATATATATATATATATATATATGTGTGTGTGTGTGTGTGTGTGTATATATATGTATATATATATATATATATATATATATATATATATATATATATATATATATATATATATACATACTACACTTAGAAGTAATTCATATCTAACATAACAGAAATATTGAAAATAGTTTTGGGTCAAATGAAATTAAGGAAGCCAGCATGTAAACTTTACCATGATGGTACTTCACAATTTTTATTGCACATTACTTCTGCATAAGTAACCAGAATACCTGAAGTAATGGAAGTTCAATATTAAGTTGGCACGAGCTTGAATCCAATGTTGTCCAATTTAAATAAGTGAAATATTTGACTCTCACTTGTGGATTTATGGATTGTATTGGCAAACTTTTTTCATGTTTGTTTATTTTCATAAATCAAGATATATTCGATGACAATCCTTACAAAATACTGGGTGAAGCTTTTAGAATTTACTCATATATATATATATATATATATATATATATATATATATATATATATATATATATATATATATATATATATGTATATATATATATGTATATATATATATATATATATATATATATATATATATATATATATATATATATATATATATATATATATACAGAGAGAGAGAGAGAGAGAGAGAGAGAGAGAGAGAGAGAGAGAGAGAGAGAGAGAGAGAGAGAGAGAGAGAGAGATATTGGGTCTTTTGATTGGCCATTCAGTACAACATTGAATCCTTCTCTTTGGTTACGGTTCACTTTCTTTTTGCCTACACATACGCTGAATAGTCTGGCCTATTCTTTACGTATTCTCTTCTATCCCCATACACCTGACAACACTAAGGTTACCAAACAATTCTTCTTCCAAAGGGTTAACTACTGCACTGTAATTGTTCAGTGGCCACTTTCCTCTTGGTAAGGGTAAAAGAGACTGTGGCTATGGTAAGCAGCTCCTCTAGGAGAAGGACACTCCAATATATATATATATATATATATATATATATATATATATATATATATATATATATATATATATATATTGCAATTCCTCGAGAGAGAGAGAGAGAGAGAGAGAGAGAGAGAGAGAGAGAGAGAGAGAGAGAGAGAGAGAGAGAGAGAGAGAGAGAGGTGTAATTCATCAAAGGTAGAAACTAAAAAATAGAACGTTTTGAAATTTTAATGCTAAACCTATCAACGAAAAGGTAAATTTTTCCCTCGCACACGTAACAAGGCTCATGTACCAACAAAAGCAAAAAACTACGAAAAGAAAATTCTTGTTGAAAATTATGAACAGAAAAAAAAAATCCGGCATCAATACCTGCACCTGATATCTCTTTCAAACATGAAAAAGCAATTCTGTTATTTTGTCATTCATGGGAACTTAATTTTCAGACCGAAATTTTACTAATGATATCTCGCTTTCGCAAATTAGCAATGTGGCGGGAACTCACTGAGAGTCGTTTGTATTAGTGGACAGAATGGACAGAAAACCAATAAACTGAGGTTCTGTGGAACTCAGTTTTTCTTTCAATTTTATTCTTACTTGATTTTCTGTGGTATGATTGCGTGTTTGAAAGATATGCCTGTCAACAGGATTTATTTTTCAACAAGATATATAATGAAACCATGATGTTAAGAATATTATATTTTACTACTTTTGAGTTATATATTTTGTTTTTCCTTTTGTAAAAAGCATAAAATAGAGAAAAATTTCATTATTATTTTATAGAAAACCTGGTAACGTTATTGGTTTATTTCTGAAGGATAAAGCAATAAATCAAGCTATTTTTATATTTTCTATTGATTAATTAGGTAATTTGATAAAATGAGCTTCTAGATAGGATTACTTGGAAATTTAAAAGGAAAATCCTTCTGATCCCTAGATTGAAAAAATATGCTGACTCTACTAAGTGAAGCTCATAATTCTTATCGTTGAACGCTAGGGTTTTAAAGTTTGAGAACATTTATACGGCATTTACCAACAAAGGGAAGTATAGTTGTACATCCATATTTTTTCCACTGTCTCAACTGGATCTTCAGGAAGAATCGAATATGTTGAACCCTTTACGATAGCAAAAGGTTTTCGATGAGCGTGTTTTATCCTTCGGGCTTCTAATTTCAGTTTATGAAAGGGGTTGAGTATTATTATTATCACCTCTTCCAGCGAGGTTATATTTTCGAGTCAGTTTATTTATTTATTATTTAGTTATTTATTTTTCTCTGTCTGTGGACAAAAGTACTCGACGGATGTTGTCGAAATTCTCCTCAGAGATAGATCTTACGTCATGGACGATCCCATTTAATTCTGCAGATGATCCAGACCCGGATCCGGATTCGAGATCCGGATCGGGATTCTAGATCCGGATTTGCATTCGCTGTCATTTTAAAGATAAAGTTAAATCAAAATTACAGATTTTCATAGAATTTTATCCGCAGATAGATCTTAGGCCATGGACGACTCCATTAACTTTTGGAGATGATCGGGTACCGGATCGGGATTCTAGATTCGGATTTGCATTTTTCAAAATTTTAGAGTTTACGTTAAAAGAAATTGACATATTGGATTTTCATCAAATTTTATCAATGAATATATATTATGCACAGATAGAAATCGTTAAATTTTGTTGGTGATACGGATCAAGATCATGATTCTGTATCAACATTGCACATTTTACCATTTACTGTACAGTCGGCATATAAAAAGTGGCAGGCGATGTCTGTAGAATTTAGTTAAACGTTGAC
Organism: Palaemon carinicauda; assembly: GCF_036898095.1. NCBI lineage: Eukaryota > Metazoa > Arthropoda > Malacostraca > Decapoda > Palaemonidae > Palaemon > Palaemon carinicauda. The sequence continues at coordinate 38,933,813 of NC_090751.1, forward strand.
AATATTCACTGATGGAGGTCTGGAATCGCTGATTGCTCTTATTATTATTATTATTATTATTATTATTATTATTATTATTATTATTATTATTATTATTAGTTGCTAAACTACAACCCTAGGTGGAAAAGCAGGATGCTCTAAGCTCAAGAACTCCAACAGGGAAAATAGCCCAGTGACTGAAAGGAAAAATGGAAAAAAGATAGCATAGTGTGCCTCAGCGTATCCTCGGACAAGAGTACTCTACCTCAAGAAAGTGGAAGACCATGGTACAGAGGCTGTGGCAGTACCCAATACTAAAGAACAATGGTTTGGTTTTGAAGTGTCTTCCTAGTAGAACTACTTATCATAGCCAAATAGTATCTTCTACTCTTACCAAGTGGAAAGTAGCCACTGAACAATTACAGTCCTGTAGTGTGATCTATAAAGATTCTTGCCTTAAGAAGGATAAGGAAGTTGGGTACTGTTTTCTCAGGTTTGGCCCACGACATCCCTAGAACTGCCTTACCAATAGCATCTGAAGAAAAATAATTTTATAAAGACATCAGTAACCTTAAATGCACATTAACACAGCATTTCGACCTCAGTAAAATAATATATCAGATGTTAGTTTAGATCCAGACTGCCATATCTATTAAAAATTTACTGTTAAACTTTGTATAAAGTGTTAGTTACATAAAAGTATACTTCTGAGTATTAAACGAAATACGGTTGTTCCACGTCAACAACACATGCCCTGACTAAAGGCACTCCTTGAAGAGCAAGATGCAATCCTATTACCATAAGGTTTCATTAAACCGTAAATATCTGCGTTGATGGCTCTGCAAGATTACCGAGGAACTCGATTGGCTAAAACGGGTTCATAATTTCGCTGCTATATCATAAAACAAGATATATTTTAGTAATTGTTAGACTACTTCAGGAGAAGTGACATAACTTTATCTTATCACGGAGTTGACCATGAAGTAAAATTGCTACTTCTGGACAATTGTCTCATTAAGAATACAAACACCATTAATCACATGAGATATATCATTCGAGTTTATGGCAGATAAACACAGAGTTTAAACTGATTAATTACTGCTATACATTCTTTCATATCCTCGACTCTCATTACAAATAAACAAACGCTTTCTTATCCACGAGAATCATTTAATACTAAGTATTACATCTGCAGATAACTGAAACTTTTAGTCTTTTAAAATGCTTCTTGGAAATAAATCTGACATTTCTTTGTTCATGAAGGAAACAGAAAACCATTGAAAAAGATATATAGATGAATAACTATTAGGTTCAGTTTTCAGTTTGTCCTCCGCCAAGATATACGAATGAAAAGTTACATTGATGAAAAAATGTCCAGTTGTCAAAATATGCGTATAGTGCCAACATATCCTTATTCATTTAAA
>NC_090751.1:38942715-38967715 GCF_036898095.1 Palaemon carinicauda
TGTGTTATTTATTTTTTTCTATTTGCACGATTTTATCATATATACTGTATATCAAATAATGGTAGTTTTTATCTCCTCGAGGTAAGGGAATGTTCTGTTTACAAACAGAAAACGTTTAAGTAATTTGTTTTGAATGTCCTTTTTGTAAAGTCCCTTTCTGAGTGGGGATACCTCAACGTGGTGAAAGGGCAAATTCATCGCCGTGACCAGCAGAGCTGTAATGTCAGGGCCACCCATACTAGGTTGGTTTGCTGTGAGGCGTCAGAACAAAATCTCCCACCATCACCAATTCGCACTGGCCAGCGTGGTGATCAAAGCTGTCCAAATTCCAATTTGTCCTGCAGTAGACTAGATACGGCTGCATAATTGTTAATATTATCGTTGTTTATTAAGTCATGAAAATTGTTATTTTAAACAAACAAGCCGAATTCTTCTTTGTGATAATTTAACGTTATTTAGATAAAAGATCTTGTACAGACAAAATTAAAAAAGGGAGAACATAACCGAAAAAAGAAGTGTTAATGGACTTCACCCTTTACGGAATGACAGACACTTACTTTCAACCTGTTAGCCTTTTATCTCGGCATCATAAAGCCATCCACGCATTGAACAGCAAACCGCTTCGAAGAAAGATATTTACTCATCAATGCTTTTTATCACGAGAGGGCGTAACAAGCCACGCCCTCCATAGTGACAATTAAGTGGAGAACTCTATTGTGGAGGTCCCAGGTCCAGACTCTGAAACTCCGTATGTGATAATGCACTGGAAAACACATTTCCTACCTCCTGTTATTCCTGTTATGTATTCGTTAGGGCTTATTGTTGTTATCACAGTTAAAGGATTTGCTGTCATTAAATTTCATCACTTTGCAATGATGAAAATAAGTGTTTGTTGCCGACTTCTTTGTTGGAGTTTTCACGCCCTTTGCTTACCAGGAAACTACCGAGGAATAAAATCACGTTTATTTTGTGCAATGACATCCTTATATGGGTATACCTTACTCTTATATATTTCATAAAATCTCTGCGCATAATAATTAAATTTAGAAAAAAAAATGTATGCTGTAACAAGCAATGAAGATAATATAAAGAAAAAATGTATACGCAAATCTTAAATTCTAAGTTTTATATTACTGACTCTATCTCAGAATTATATAAATGCTGTTGGTTCTTGTGTGTAGATATACACTAATTAAACATAAACATATACACGCATTTTGTATAACATTAATATTTGCAAAAACGAAACTTCCTACTTAGATTTTACCTTAACAGTGTTGGAACTACATTTTTATTATCTTTTTAGAAGATAATTTTTTGTCAACAGTAGTTAGTTGAATCCAGGGCCGAGGCAGCCATGGTTTAGCAAACTTGTTCACGAATCTCATCTCAAAACTGGAAAGATAGTAACTTGTGGAACTATCCTTTTTATGCTGAATCTCTCTCTCTCTCTCTCTCTCTCTCTCTCTCTCTCTCTCTCTCTCTCATTCAATGCTGTAATTTTTTTCTGTTGATTTCTGATGTACTGTATGTAACTTTGTTTGACGTCTTTGAGCGTAATAAATTTATTAAAAAATAATCTCTCTCTCTCTCTCTCTCTCTCTCTCTCTCTCTCTCTCTCTCTCTCTCTCTCTCTCTCTCTCTCTACATATATATATATATATATATATATATATATATATGTATATATATATAATTATACATTTATATATATATATATATATATATATATATATATATATATATATATATATATATATATATATATATATATATACATACATACATACATACATATACCAAAGGCCCTTCCCCCAATTTTGGGGGGTAGCCGACATCAACAAGAACAAAACAGAAAAGGGGACCTCTACTCTCTATGTTCCTCCAGCCTAACCAGGGACTCAGCCGAGTTCAGCTGGTACTGCTAGGGTGCCACAGCCCAACCTCCCACATTTCCACCACAGATGAAGCTTCATACTGCTGAGTCCCCTACTGCTGCTACCTCCGCGGTCATCTAAGGCACCGGAGGAAGCAACAGGGCCTACCGGAACTGCGTCACAATCGCTCGCCATTCATTCCTATTTCTAGCACGCTCTCTTGCCTCTCTCACATCTATCCTCCTATCACCCAGAGCTTTCTTCACACCATCCATCCACCCAAACCTTGGCCTTCCTCTTGTACTTCTCCCATCAACTCTTGCATTCATCACCTTCTTTAGCAGACAGCCATTCTCCATTCTCTCAACATGGCCAAACCACCTCAACACATTCATATCCACTCTAGCCGCTAACTCATTTCTTACACCCGTTCTCACCCTCACCACCTCGTTCCTGACCCTATCTACTCGAGATACACCAGCCATACTCCTCAGACACTTCATCTTAAACACATTCAATTTCTGTCTCTCCATCACTTTCATTCCCCACAACTCCGACCCATACATCACAGTTGGTACAATCACTTTCTCATATAGAACTCTCTTTACATTCATGCCCAACCCTCTATTTTTTACTACTCCCTTAACTGCCCCCAACACTTTGCAACCTTCATTGACTCTCTGACGTACATCTGCTTCCACTCCACCATTTGGTGCAACAACAGACCCCAAGTACTTAAACTGATCCACCTCCTCAAGTAACTCTCCATTCAACATGACATTCAACCTTGCACCACCTTCCCTTCTCGTACATCTCATAACCTTACTCTTACCCACATTAACTCTCAACTTCCTTCTCTCACACACCCTTCCAAATTCTGTCACTAGTCGGTCAAGCTTCTCTTCTGTGTCTGCTACCAGTACAGTATCATCCGCAAACAACAACTGATTTACCTCCCATTCATGATCATTCTCGTCTACCAGTTTTAATCCTCGTCCAAGCACTCGAGCATTCACCTCTCTCGCCACTCCATCAGCATACAAGTCAAACAACCACGGCGACATCACACATCCCTGTCTCAGCCCCACTCTCACCGGAAACCAATCGCTCACTTCATTTCCTATTCTAACACATGCTTTACTACCTTTGTAGAAACTTTTCACTGCTTGCAACAACCTTCCACCAACTCCATATAACCTCATCACATTCCACATTGCTTCCCTATCAACTCTATCATATGCTTTCTCCAGATCCATAAACGCAACATACACCTCCTTACCTTTTGCTAAATATTTCTCGCATATCTGCCTAACTGTAAAAATCTGATTCATACAACCCCTACCTCTTCTAAAACCCCCCTGTACTTCCCAGATTGCATTCTCTGTTTTATCCTTAATCCTATTAATCAGTACTCTACCATACACTTTTCCAACTACACTCAACAAACTAATACCTCTTGAATTACAACACTCATGCACATCTCCCTTACCCTTATATAGTGGTACAATACATGCACAGACCTAATCTACTGGTACCATTGACAACACAAAACACACATTAAACAATCTCACCAACCATTCAATTACAATCACACCCCCTTCCTTCAACATCTCAGCTTTCACACCATCCATACCAGATGCTTTTCCTACTCTCGTTTCATCTAGTGCTCTCCTCACTTCCTCTATTGTAATCTCTCTCTCATTCTCATCTCCCATCACTGGCACCTCAACACCTGGAACAGCAATAATCTCTGCCTCCCTATCATCCTCAACATTCAGCAAACTTTCAAAATATTCCGCCCACCTTTTCCTTGCCTCCTCTCCTTTTGACAACCTTCCATTTCCATCTTTCACTGTCTCTTCAATTCTTGTGCCGGCCTTTCTTACTCTCTTCACTTCTTTCCAAAACTTCTTCTTATTCTCTTCATATGACTGACCCAGTCCCTGACCCCACCTCAGGTCAGCTGCCCTCTTTGCCTCACGTACCTTGCGCTTTACTTCCACCTTTTTCTCTCTATATTTTTCATACTTCTCTATACTATTACTCTGCAGCCATTCTTCAAAAGCCCTCTTTTTCTCTTCCACTTTTGCCTTCACTCCTTCATTCCACCATTCACTGCCCTTCCTCATGCTGCCTCCAACAACCTTCTTGCCACATACATCACTTGCAATCCCAACAAAATTTTCTTTTGCTAACTTCCACTCCTCCTCTAAATTACCAGTTTCTCTTACTCTCACCTCGTCATATGCCATTTTCAACCTTTCCTGATATTTACTTTTTACCCCAGGTTTTATTAGCTCTTCAACCCTCACTAGCTCCCTTTTACATCCACCTACTCTATTCCCCCACTCTTTTGCTACAACCAATTTTCCTTCCACCAAAAAAATGATCAGACATACCGTTAGCCATACCCCTAAACACGTGCACGTCTTTCAATCTTCCAAACATTCTTTTAGTTATCAACACATAATCCATTAATGCCCTTTCTACTACTCTTCCATTTGCCACTCTTACCCATGTATACTTATTTTTATCTTTCTTCTTAAAAAAGCTAGCACTTATTACCATCTCTTGTTCAACACACATATCTACCAGTCTCTCACCACTCTCCGGCGTCAATGACCTTAGATGTCAGGATGCCTGAAAACTTTAAATCATTCATTCATTCATTCATTATCACCACTCTCATTTTCACCTGGTACGCCATATATATATATATATATATATATATATATATATATATATATATATATATATATATATATATATATATATATTTATGTATATATATATGTACTCATATATACGTATATATATCTATATTCATATGCAGATATACAATATTATATATATATATATATATATATATATATATATATATATATATATATATATATATGTATAACTTCTTTTGTCTTAAAAAGAACGTTTATCTTTTAATTTATAAACTAGCGCCAAACATGTTGCTGATGTAGTCATCAGCAAGAGTACAATCTACATCTTTGTGCTTTTTGGCATTTTATTAACGGTGAGAAAAAGATATGGTAATGAAAAAAAATAATTTGATAGACGTACAGTCGATATGTCGGTCATCATATTACCATTTCATTAATGGAGGTTTTTAATCAAATTATAAAAAATAAAAAAAAAAGAAGAGGGCTTTAGCAATCCTTTCATGTAAATGCAAGAACAACTGGCTTAATTCCTTAATTGATTAGATTGCTCAGTATAACAAGAATTCTTGCCAGTTTTGCAGTATTAACTAAATAAAGAAATGTGAGCTTCCAGATGGTACTATCAACTGATTTTCGGGTTTTTTCCTTCAATCAATAATATTTACATATAGATAATGCAAGAACACCGAATATTCTTTTTGGAATGAGAATATTATTTACGCGTGAAAGTACAGGGGTTATAACTAGAAAAGTGGTCCTATTATTCTTGAATATATAGCTAGTAATGAAATTATTCGTAATTATTGCAATAACAATTTTTGGCATTGTTATACCATTTACCAAATAAAGAATAAATTTATAAATGGTATCAATAACATAATTCGTGACTTATACTTGGTAGTTCTTCAGATAGGTACTTAATAGCATATGATCTATAATAATCTATATCATTGTGTTTTTCTCATTTTTATCCAAGATACTTTTATATTGATGATGAGGTTAAATAATTGAGTTTGTTTTATATTATTTGTAATATCCTTATTATTCATTCATTTTTTGTCGGTGAGATTATTTTGTCCTTGTTTGTTGCCATGGTAATTTGGTTATGCTAAGTAATATTTTTGAGATCTTAAAAGTGCCATCGCATATAACTTTTAAAACTCTATTGCAACTTATACTTTAAGCCTATGCTTTAGAGAAATAAAGATGAGTGAAAAAAAGATCAAACTGGAGTGAGAAAAATATTAGTTAATTTACATGGTAATATTAAGGAGATATATTGTTAAAACTATTGATAATGGTATCCAGAGTAAATATAGTAAAAGAGTGTGAAAATAAGACATTGATGGAGTTGATAAAGTTAGAATTTTATTGCAAACCCTTGATGTGATTAAAGAGGTTACTTATTTTTGAGTTGTTAGAGTATTTCATTTTTGAGTTACCTTCTTTTTTCCTCATTTATATTGTCTACTAGTTTCAAATGGAATAATCTTCACATCTTTTCATTGTAATGATTTGATTCAATTACATATAGCCCACATTACAAAAATATATATATATATATATATATATATATATATATATATATATATATATATATATATATATATATATATATATATATATATATATCGTCGTCGTCGGCGCCCACTCGTGTCCGAGTATTGGGTTCTGTCGTCAGCCATCAGCCTCCTATGAGAAAGAGATGAAGAAGGGTGGAGGAAACGACAGAATGCCAGTAGCTGGGTATATTGTTTTGGGTGGTCGTGGCTTTGCAACGGCCACGCACACACACTTGGCCCACACCGTTTTCACCGCGGCTCAAGACATATGAGACAGGCGGCTTCTCCGATGTTGGTTGCATCGGGCTGTCGGGTTCTTGTTATGTCACGGCCCGCTTTGATGCCTGCCCGACAGGCATTGCCCTCTTCCGCCGGCGCTGGGAAACTCCGCCGTTGGGGTCTTGTTTGGTTTGATTTTGGAGTTTTCCTTCTCCTAGCCTTTGCCTAATATATATATATATATATATATATATATATATATATATATATATATATATATATATATATATACTGTATATATATATATATATATATATATATATATATATATATATATATATATATATATATATATGTGTGTGTGTGTGTGTATATATACATATATACACACACATAAAAGCATACAGTACTTACCTATACACACAGACACACACGCAGGCACAGACATACACACACCCCTATATATATATATATATATATATATATATATATATATATATATATATATATATGTATATATATATATATATATATGTATATATATATATATATATATATATATATATATATATATATATATATATATATATATATGTGTGTGTGTATATATATATGCGTATACAATAAATGAAAATGTGTATATATGTATATATAGTATATAAAGCCTATATACATAGCTTCCGATCTACATATATATATATATATATATATATATATATATATATATATATATATATATATATATATATATATATACATATATATATATATACATATATATTCAAATACATATATATATATATATATATATATATATGTGTATATATATATATATATATATATATATATATATATATATATATATATATATATATATATATATATATATATATACACACACTCATGTACACACTGCTTTAATTTGTTGTCGTATCATTGTTGCTCCTTTTCTGTCTCTTAGTATTATTCCCATCATTAATCTTTCCATAGCTCTCTGAGTTGTAACTAGTTTATGTTCTAAGGCTTTATTAAGACTCCAAGTTTATGATGGCTAAGTTAATACTGATAGGACCATCTTATTAGATGATACCAATAAATGGAAACATATATGGATGTAAAATTAATTAACTGTATCATCGCCTATGAATAGCATTCATAGAGAACTGTGCGAGAGAGGTTAGGTTGCAAATAGGAGGGGAGGTGAACAGACATCGAGCTTAAATACCAGGACTTGTGAGCAAGAACGGCACAGAAATTAGAATAAAAATTAAACATGAGCTATCAGGTTTATATAGGTTGGCTTATTGACAGTGCAGTCCAGGGAAGAGCGATGTGCAGGATGTCCTACATGCCTGGTACTCTGGATCTTTTCATTGGGCTTCTGCTTGGATATTGTAGTCCAATCCTAGGTGAATGGCGGCCAATGTGTTTCTTGTGAGGACACCGGCAACAGGATTCATTTTCCCAAGGACTTGTTGAAGGGTGCAAAGAGATATCGGCATCGACGGCCTGGCCGGGGGTCGGACTGTCGAGTAAATGACGAAGGGCATACTTCCAAGAAGTGGCGAAAGTGACGGACAGCCAAGTGCACTGCCAGCAATTCGAGGTCAAAGGTAGAGTAGCCGGGTTCTGCCTTGGACAGTTTTCTACTGAAGAAGGCCAATGGGGTGGGCGAGCTGTTGACCACCTGCTTGAGTACTGCATCAGTAACGACGTCGCTGACATAGGTGGAGAAAAGGAGAGGTGCATGTGGCATAGGAAAAGTGAGAGCAGTAATGGTTGATAGGGCATTCTTTGCGTAGCAGAAGGTTGCTTCTTGAAGGGAACCCCTTCAGGTCTTTTGGCTTGCCCTTTAGGGAGGCATAGAAGACGGGCAAGAGAGGTGGCAACAGCTGTCAGGAAACAATGATAATAGTTGATCATGTCCAAGAATTCTTGCAGTACTTTGATGGTCGAGGGTATGGGGAAGTTCTTCTCAGGGAGGAGGTGGTCTCCTTTATGAGTGATGTGGTGCACTAAGAACGATACTTCATTGGCGCCAAAGGTACACTTTTCGTACCGGACTACAAGGCCGTTCTGTTGTAGATGGTCGAGCACGATGTGTAGGTGACGGAGGTATTCTTCTTTAGAGGGAGAGAACACGAGTATGTCGACCACATAACATACATAGTAGAGGAGGTCCCTAAAGATGCCATCCATGAGGCCTTGAAAAGTGGCCCCAGCCAAAACAGGAGTAATTGAAGGTGTATGTACCAAAGGGGTTGGAGATGTTGGTCTTGAGGATATCTTCTGTGTTCATGGGCACCTGATAATACCACTTCAGGAGGTCGAGCGTGGAGAAAACCTTGCCTTTGTGCGAGTAGGAGGTCATGTTAGCGATCTTTGAGAAGGGGTAGTGATCCAGTTCTGCCTGCTTGTTCAGGCACCTGTAATCCGCACACGGACGCAGAGAGTCATCTTTCTTCAGGGCGATGTGTAAGAGGGACGACCATGGACTTGAGGCCTATTGGCAAAGGCCCATTTCTTCCATTTTGGCAAACATTTGTTAGTGGCTGCCAAACTATCTGGTGCCAGACGCCTGAATCTTGCGAACATCGGGGGCCCCATTGTCAAGATATGGTGATAAATACCGTGTTTGCAGAACTGTGTGCGTTTGTTAAAGTTCTGGGCGGGAAACTTACGGGTATGACGTGAGGAACTGGGTGTAGGCATCCATTGATGCGCTGATTTGGAGGGCGAGGTTAGAGGGGCCGGATTTGAGAAGTGTCGAGGAGTTCGAATCCGGATTGAATAACCGGTGGTGAGCGACATCAACCAGGAGGTGGAAATATGAGAGGAAATCTGCATCGACGGTTGGCAATGTGACGTCAACAACGAGAAACTTCCAATGATATTTGGCCCCTCCAAATAATAATATGAGTATTTCATAACCGTGCGTTGGTATCGCAGATCTGTTTGCTGCTACCAGGCAGATGTCGGCAGGCTTAGACAGACTAAGTCGTGTCCTGGAAAGTGGCCTTGGCAGAAGAGAATGGCAAGCACCTGTGTCTACCAAAAATTGCATGCCTGTACTTGCATCATGTAAAAAAAAAAAGATTAGTGAGTGACAGGGGAGGCCACCACCACAAGCGATGGTCTGCTTACATGTTTTTTGCCCTCTGATATCCGTTCCCACATTTTTTCCGCAGCAGTCTTGAATCTGTAGTGGTAGTAGCATAACTGCGGACGATAGGCGTCAGTAAGTGGCTGGAGAGATCGTTGGTTGGAGCATAAACAAGGGATGGTATGTGTGGGTGGTGGGTGGCTTTATCGCCGCTCCGGCATGTCACGGGGTGGGCATATGTGTCCTACTGCATTCATGTTAGCTGTGGTCGATGTGGAATAGTTGTCCTCTTCGTCAGGAGTGGAGACGTGGATGAAGGCCTCGAAGGTGGTGAAATGGCTGTCCATAAGGGCGTCGACTTTGGTCATCAGGTCCTTCATGGGTAAAATATCAACACCCGGATGGCAGTCTGTACAGATTTGGGTAGGCGCCGTACCCAAAGGCCATAAAGTAGATTCACTTCACGAGGAGAGCCGTCTTCAGCAGGTTGTAGGCGAGTAATACTGGTCATTTCCTTGAGGGCGAGTGAAGCCTTTTGGTCCCCCAACAGTTGTTGAGAGAGCTGATAAAGCTTGGTTAGACAGGCGGCTGGCAGTGGCGAGTACTGCTCCAAGAGGTATGTTTTGAGGGGGTCATACGCTATTAGGGTATCTCCTTGTTCGCAAGGCCAATCGTAGATATCTGGGAACATGTCCTCAGGAATTGCTGTGAAGACATATTCTGCTTTACTACTTGAGTTAGTCATGCCCTTGAATCGAAAGTAGACTTCGGCACACTGTAACCAGGTGAATGCTTTTCCGCTGGAAAAAGGCGGCAGTTTCATTGCTGCGTTGTGTGTGTGGAAGAGTTATGGTCGGTGGGTGTCATCATCAAAACAGTAGGACACAGCAGAGAGGGGAGTGGCCGTAGGGAGCGAGTCCTCCTATGGTCACCAATTGTGTGAGAAAGCCGTTAGATTGTAACTGAGAGGCGAGGTAAATGCAAGTAAACTATTGAATAGACATCGAGCGTAAGTATCAGGACGTCACAAAAATTCAAACAAAACTAAACACAAGCTATCAGGTTTATACAGGTTGGTTTATTAACAGTGCAGGGAAGAGTGAGTGATAAGATAAAAATAAAAACCTTTACAGTGTACGAACGTGTATGAAACAAGTGCGGTACAGAACGTATCATCTCAGAGTAGGTCATTACTTAAGTCTCTCTTTCTCTCTCTCTCTCTCTCTCTCTCTCTCTCTCTCTCTCTCTCTCTCTCTCTCTCTCTCTCTCTCTGTTCCTGTGGTACAGTGTATAGCATTTCATATTTCCATACTCCTTTGGAGGGATCTATATTTGATAGGTAACTTATTCCAGGTCTGAGAGATTCTGCTGAGATGACATTGCTAGCCGCATGCTATTTTCTCAACTTACAACTGTTGCAGACACCCATTCAGAACTGGGCTAATTGTTATAGTTAGGATAGACGTAAACTACCAATCTTAAGCCACCCTTCTTTAGATAGATGACATTAGAAGTTTTGAACGTCACTTTATCAGCAAGTTTTTAGGAAGGAGGTTTCTTAAGTGATTTCATCTTTTCTTCCCCATAGTATATTGATAATCATACAATGGGGGTCGACTGAAGGGGAAACGTTGGAAATTCATTGTTCTATCCCTGTTCGAAATTGTAAGCTACCAACCTCGTTCTGAAAGACTTACTGAGAACATAAACCTAACAGCTTCGAGTGAAATATATATATATATATATATATATATATATATATATATATATATATATATATATATATATATATATATATATATATATATCTATATAAATATATATATATATATATATATATATATATATATATATATATATATATATTTATTTATTTATTTAGATAGGCAATTTAATGTTTATAATTATGTGTGTGGGGGCTAGCGTGTAATAATACCAAAACGATTTCACTTGGTTTAATGGGCTAAAGTATTCTGATTAATTTGTTAGTGGTTATTAATATAATAGAAATTACTGGTAATAAAGTTGTGTAGGAATTTGGGTCTAGGCTAATTAAAATAAATATTTTTACTAACCTTGAAGTTCTCTCAATATTTTTGTCAGGTAATTTCAGTTAGGAACACTGAAAAACACTATACAAGCTAATAACCCAATGCGTAACTACTTTTATAATCATGGTAATGCATTTATGTTCTCACATTCATACTTTACTGTTTATACAAGGAATGTGTGAATTATTTCCTTCTGTGCCAACATGAACCCTCGTACACAATACATACAATTAGATATGATTTCCAAAGGAATTTGCATTTCTTATCCTGTCGCCTATCGATGTATTTTACCTTGACAAATGCTGGTTTGACTTTACTTATCGAGTGACAAATGGTAATTGTATGAGATAACTTTTGAATATCTTACGAATGGCTTCACACCGGTGGACTGATGATGATATAGTTCAAACGATTTGCATTTTCAAATCAAAATTATTATAGTATGCTTGTCTACGGAATACTGATCTCTCTCTCTCTCTCTCTCTCTCTCTCTCTCTCTCTCTCTCTCTCTCTCTCTCTCTCTCTCAGCTATGAAACACAGTCGTATAACAATCCAATATATGATTTATAACCTTGGTTAGCAGAGGTATGCTGAACATTAAGGAAAAGATCCTAAACCATTCCTACTTGTCAGGTTTGGTCGTCGAACAGTGGTTTGTTTGCCGAACATCAGCTGAGAGAGAGAGAGAGAGAGAGAGAGAGAGAGAGAGAGAGAGAGAGAGAGAGAGAGAGAGAGAGAGAGAGGTATGAATGATAGAACTGAAGCCAACGAAGTGATTATTGGATAATCGAAAAAAAGGTAAGCTTTATAATGGTGTTGGAACAGCTGTACAGTGTATATAACGGCTGTCATTGGGGTTTTTATCACCCCGACGATTCCAAGAAGAAGAGTTGATCTTTTGTAACGGGAGCAATAATAATGTTGAAAGTGGGCAATAACAAAGTAACATTAACCTATTTTCGCGAAGAAAGGTAAAAATTACCTTTACTATGGGATACGTAATTTTGACGCCCGCAATAGAAGAGGTAGCTAACTAAAAACTTAGAAAAAAGGCGCTAAAGAGTTCATGTGGGCTAAATATTATGATAAAAAGCCTCGTGAGAGAAACCTGTGAGTAAATATAAGTTAGTATCCTCACAGTCTAAATGGTTCTTGAGACGACATGAAAATTGAAATGATAACTATTCAATGTGAAAATTATTATCAATTGAGTCTTCATCATCGTTGCCTGTATACTTCACAATTCTTACAATGAATATGGGCTAGTAAAAAACTTAAAACACCTGATGATGTGATCAGGAGTGCAAAGGATAATAGTACAGTCTATTATATAGATTTACAAGGATTATATTGATATTGAATACGTAGTGTCTCGATATTTAGTCTCATCGAACTTCTTGATGGTACAGAAAATCCTCGAAGGAAAGATAAGGTTTACAGTTAATAATTAACACCTTGAACAGAAATATGATACTTAAGAAACTTGTGAATAAGGTAAAGATTAGCTTCCTTGTATATTCCAAATCAGCCGTGAAAATAGGTGGAAGGTGTTTGGGAAGTCTTATAATTCTGCTATTGCTATATTTTTTTTTCTAACACAGGTCTCACTACTGCATAAGTACTTATAAGTTTTTTTTCCATGGAAGCTACGTCATGTTAGTAAAACCGGATTGTAGTAGGAAAGGTATAGTGAATATATATATATATATATATATATATATATATATATATATATATATATATATATATATATATATATATATATATATATATATATAGTGGTGTGTGTGTATCGATAGACAGGTAGATAGTTAAATAGAAAAATAGTGAATTAAACTGAATGAGAGAGAGAGAGAGAGAGAGAGAGAGAGAGAGAGAGAGAGAGAGAGAGAGAGAGAGAGAGAGAGAGAGAGAGAGAGAGAGAGAGAGAGAGAGAGAGAGATATCATACCCTATGTAATAGTCTCTCTGAAAATTTTTGTTTCTAGTTCATAAAGTCAGCACTGATATCACTTTTTATTTGTCTTTATTCACGTATTTCTATTCCAGCTATTTCAGTTATTTCATTAATTCACTTCATTAAATAAAGCTTTGTTTGCCTGGAAATTAGATACATGGTTGAATAGAAAAATCAAAATAAAAACTTTTAAGTATACTGTTAAAGTACACATCGACTTATGTACAAACAACTGTAAGAATAACAGTCTAATTAGAATCACATTAATCGTAATATGAACTTCAGACACTGATTTTCTTAAGTAAAAAAAGCTTGCAAAATAGATATATTCTAAAAATAGAGGGTTACGGTAATCTAAGAATCGACAGGTATATTTCAGATTTCTAAGGCCCTTACATAAGAAGTTGTTGTGCAGGTGTTGCATAAGATGTTGTTGTGCAGGTGTCCCCAACTATATTCAGAACTTCTTTCAATATGCAAAGCTCCGTCGGATTGTCAAGGATTAGCTCTCCTTAGCCCATTATACCTCCGCTCCCTTATATGTCCAAGGCCAATAATGATGGCTGGAGGTAGTCTGTTACGCGAACACTTTTGTATTTCTTCCTCTCTCCTTCCAGGAGATGAGACTTATGAATTTTTCATGGAACGTAATCTAAAAGAAGCTACGCCTTTCATTATCCAATGTTAGTCCCTATTATTTCTATAAATATCTTGATAATGGCAGATTCTGGATTACCCTGTTCTATTGTATACAGGGTTATTTGCATTTCAATGCGAGTGAAACGCTTTGTGTTAGTTGCTGCCCCTGGATCAATGTATTAGAACTTACATCACTTCAGTATTATCAGAATGGAGCCGATGAAAGAAAGCCATCGACTGAGAGTCTTCTGACGTCACCCCAAAAGATGCAAAACAAAAAGACATTGCAACACGCCCAAGAAACACTCGAGAGGAGTCAAGGAGTGTAGCGATTCACGCGCCCGAGATATCTTTCCTTCATGCTTCGTTCGTGTGAAAAGCCGCAGGAATAAGAATGCGTTATCTCTTTTCTCAATCGACATTCATACAAAACCCGAGACGCTCTTGCAAGATCATAACTTGGCTCTTCTTCTTGTGTTGACTTTCTCTCTCGCCTGGGGGAAGTTTCCATCAACGTTATGTAAACACTGCAGATATAGTTCACCTCTTTCAATTCTGTCTAATGCTACTTCCTAGTAAAAGTGATTATAATTCTTCCTCCAGGTACAATAATTACGAGATCATATTAATCTTCTATTTATCTAAATATATATCTGTCCTATCTTCACACACAAGGAAATACACATATACCTCTATACACACATACTATCTATATCTATCTATCTATCTATCTATCTATCTATATATATATATATATATATATATATATATATATATATATATATATATATATATATATTATATGTATGTACATGTATATATGTTTGTATGTAGGCTTATAGATATATATATATATATATATATATATATATATATATATATATATATATATGTATGTATATATATATATATATATATATATATATATATATATATATATATATATATTATGTGTGTGTGTGCATGCATATACAGTATACAGTAAACTGTTCAAATTCAACACATATTCTATGCCTAAGAATAGTGCTCATATAGGAGAAAACTGAAAAACCTAGTTTTAGGAAAAGGAGTATCTGCACAGACGCGCACACACACACACAAAAGAATATATATAAGCAATTCAAAGCAAAATAAGGTTATTGATGTTTTGCAAATCGAGGAGCAAGTACTAACAACAAAATCATAGGCGTTAGATGTAAAAGGAAATGTTCTCCATTGAAATCTAGGGACAATTTTCTGAAACATTATAATTGCCTTTGTGCCGGAAGTGAGAACACCACTTCAGGCATCTTAACCTACAAGATAGAAAGCTGGTTGCATATGAATAGAATATCGATGATCTAGATTCTTAGAAAGTGAATTCAATTTATCTTGCCACGTATGTAGGAAGCTTTATAAACCATACCATTTTTTTTTTCTTATGGAAGCATTTGTCCATTCGTTACCAAATGCTAAGGAGTAAACCTTGTGCTAGAAGATGGTGCCAAGTATAGGCCTATATTTAGAATAAATGAGTAGTTTAGCCTCCCGAACAAGGACCTATGCCGTGGGAGTGTGGTACCAAATCGGCTATCGCTCAAGTTCTGAATGAATGAAAATGACATTGAAAGTTACCTCTGTGTTTGTGCTTTGAAGAAGTGATAGGTTGATTAACAGATTTAATGAATTATCGATGGAATTTTTACATAATTAAAGAACCCCACCTATCTCACTTTCTTATTTTCTTTAAAATGATAATCTGTTGCTTTGAATTTTAAATTTTAAATTCTAAGTTTTTTGGTCTTTTCATAAATTTTAAAGTGCAAGTCAGGTTTTTAACAAAGAAAATTTTTTTTCTATATCCTAGTATCAAAAGTGGTAATTCATAGTACATTGAAATATCCACTGTGTTTTCTAATAAGTGAAAAGAGACCAGTAATTCTACCCTGAATAACGTAAAAAAATTACTTACCACACGGGAACGCAAGATGAGAAGTAAATTGAATTGCAATTTGAATGATTACTTAGAATTCATATAGTGAATTATCGTTAATGAAAAAGTGTCTAAATCATTGTAGAGAGACATAATTGAATTTGGTTCACAGAATAAGACTACCAAAAAATAGACATACCATATTCGATTGGAACTGATTGCAGGAGTTGGGTTTTGAAGCGTGACTGACAGATATCCGTATCAGGTGTTAGAAAATTGTGGTATTTATGAAAGGAATATTATATAAATCAGGTAATTACAGTTCAATAATTACAGGAAATAGAGAAATGAACGTGGTAAATATTGAAATAGAAGCAGCATACATGGAGCGTTGAAAAATTAATAAATTATTAAAAGATAAAGAGGAATTTATGGATTGTGAATAATTATTACGAAATTTAAAGATAAAACCAAACCTATCTTTATTCATGGCGAATGAAATTTCACCTCAGTGTCAATACAATCACGTTTCATGAATTATCTGCTTTATGTCTCGTTATTTTTCTAACATACGGAATCCTCGTGGGAATAGAAAAAAAAAAATTTTTTTTTTTTAATATTACATAAAGAGGTAATTTTGAAAAGAATCGTCTTAGGTTTTAAAAGATAATGATAACGTGAAGAATGAGAAATTAGCTGAATTCAGCAGTATTGCAATATTAGACTGTATCGTGATTACATTATGAGAGCCTAAGAAAACTTCCAAAAATCCTAATCATTGGATACATAAAAATTTGATTCATATCAAATGTAGGCTGGCATCACGAACTTCTGTTTATGTACGCTGGCATCACGAATTCTGTTTGGTTGACTATGTTGACATGTCAGTTCTAAGTCGTTAGGTGAGGAAACCGAGCTATTTTCTTTTTATAACCCCTTCCCCCTTCCTCAACATATCTTGCTAATCATTGCTTTCCCAGAATTTAAATAACCACCTAATTAATGTGCAAGAAGATGAGAACTGCAGGATTGCATTATTTTTGAGTAAATGGAGAGCGTGGTGTTATAAACAATTCCCCCCCCCCCCAAAAAAAAAGATGGAGGAGGGAGAGATACAAAGATACCACAAGAAACTAAACATGTTTATACTGAGATAATCAGAGACCTCTTTCTAACGCAACACGGACCACGATCAAGGCCAGGCTAAATTATTTGTTTTATTTCGAACACATGCAACGTCGGTGTTGTAGTGAATGTAAATGACCTTGATTCTCATCGCTTGGTTGTACAGACAAAGGAGAACTTGGGAAAAGAAACAAAAGACAATGCAAATAAAATCACTATGCTTTTCAGAAACACTGAATCTGTAGCTTCTCTTCTGCAACAATATACCAATGTAAGAGAAATTAGTTTAGTTGCATATAAAGAACAATAATTAGGAAACCACTAAAATACTCATTTCAAGATAAATGGCAAAATATGCCATTGCAGGGTATTCTGTTTATGACATTTTTGGAATAAGAATGTATAAAATAAAAACAAGTCATACAATGTTTACCTAGAGAGAGAGAGAGAGAGAGAGAGAGAGAGAGAGAGAGAGAGAGAGAGAGAGAGAGAGAGAGAGAGAGAGAGAACATAAAAACAACATAATACTTAATCGAAAAGAAGACCGATGCATTACTATCCAAAGAGCAATGATATGAAACTGGTTGTGATTGGATAGCTGGCAATTGAGCAATAGCAGGAGAAAATGGGATGATATATCACCCTGATAAACAGCACAGAGCACACCTGTGCCAAACACCACTTGTTGGAACGAATGGTCCTGAAATTTTCTGATTCGTCAAAAAGCCGTTTTAACAGAGCAGCTTCGCATGTGATCAAATTTGAGATTGATATAGTTTTGGAAAGTGTTTTTTATTTTATTTTTTTTTTTTTTTTTGTATTCTATATGAATTGTGTTGTTTCATATACAAACCATATGGGTATAATCATATTTTGTTGCATCTGAAATGGTCTTCATTGTAGTGCACAGTTTTTATCAATTAGAGTTTGCATCATCACCATCGAAGTAATCATCATGGTCATTATCATCATCATTAAGGTTGATGACATCCCATAACGGTTTTGAATTTGTCTATTTTTTTTTTCAAAATTTCTATAGGTTTTCGATTTTGCAAATTACTCCAAAATTATTTTCTTCAGTTTTTGTTACCTTTTAACTCCCATGGTTTGCCCTTGGTCCTATTCATATTCATACTTCTGTTGTTATCATTTTGCACCACACCGGTCATACGTTTTGTCTTATGTTCCAGTAGATTAATTCCTCTTGTTAAAAGTTCAAAATACATTTTATCTCATGGTAGTTTTCCAGGATCAGTTTCATGCTTGTTTCTTCGTGTGTACTTTTGACATGATCTGCGTCCTATATCTTGTGAACAATGGCACCTTGGCATAATATAAACAGATTTATGTGAATTACAGATTTGAATCTTTCATTTCTCCAACACTGGGCTTATAAGTTTATCAGTTTTTTATTCAATTTTTTTCCTGCTTTCGTTCAAGCTGTAAAATTTCACGAAAAGCTCTATGAAATATTTTTCTCATTTTATATATGTATATATATATATATATATATATATATATATATATATATATATATATATATATATATATACATATATGTATATATATACACATACATATATGTATATATATTTATATATATATATATATATATATATATATATATATATATATATATATATATATATATATATATATATATATATATATACTATGTCCTCAGACACCTGATAACACTGAGATTACTAAACAATTCTTCTTCACCCTAAGGGTTAGCCACTGCACTTGTAATTGTTCAGTGGCCCCTTACCTCTTGGTAAGGGTAGAAGACTCTCTCTAGCTATGGTAAGCAACTCTTCTAGGAGAAGGACACTCCTAAATTAAACCATTGTTCTGTAGTCTTGAATAGTGCCATAGCCTCTGTACCAAGGTCTTCTACTGTGTTGGGTTACAGTTCTCTTGCTTGAGGATACACCCAGGCACACTATTCTATTTAATTTCTCTTACTCTTATTTTGTTAGAGTTTTTATAGTTTATATAGAAAATATTTATATTTATGTTGTTACTGTTCATAAAATATTTTATTTTTCTTTGTTTCCTTTTCTCACTGGGCTATTTCCCTTTTTGGGCCCCTTGGGTTATAGCATCCTGCTTTTCTAAATATGGTTGTAGCTTCGAAGGTAATGATAATAATATGTGTATATGTGTTTGTGTGTTTATGTATGAATATGAATAAAAGCGTTTTTTTTTGGGGGGGGATGTGTTATTTTTAAATGCAAGAATGCTTTTTCTTCGACTAAAACCAACTGAAAATAGACTATTGTCATAAAGTACATCAACATGCCTTTATATATCATATGGGATCCGGAATGGATATGTACCTAAAGATGCTTTTTTATAGCCAATACACGTCCACTTTCAATGGTCCGAGGTGAAGATTTAGCACCAATAAATTTCTTTTATCTATGTCTATCTAAATAATAAATATCCACAGTCTGCAAATAAAATAGATTTCTTATCACCTTTGTGTCAAGAGCGCTGCTTTGTCTATAGCGTAAACAAATATTAAAAACACTAATGAATTGGTTGATTTATTGGTAAACTATGAAAAAAAAAAAAGAAATTTTACAACGAACACTCATTATCAATTTGGTTTTGGAAAAAATTAACATTTTACAAAACGAATAGGAAAAAAAAAAACGAATTTCAATTCAACTCTGGCACATGCATATTACTGGTGAAAAGTCTGAAAGGGAAGGTGGGGAGGGATTCATTCTGAATTCAAATTGAATATTAATAACATATTAAGGAATTCATAAAACTCCTATTAGGAGTGACTTTATTCTGGTGTTAAAATATTTCCTTGGCATTTTTCATGTTGAGATTCTGACGGTTAATGGATACACACACACACACACACACACACACACACACACACACATATATATATATATATATATATATATATATATATAGATAGATAGATAGATAGATAGATAGAGAGAGAGAGGGAGAGAGAGAGAGAGAGAGAGAGAGAGAGAGAGAGAGAGAGATGTGCAATATATATGCTGTGTGGTGTATATATAATGTGTGTGTGTGTGTGTGTGTGTGTGTGTGTATTATGTGTATTTGTGTTTGTGTAATCGCTTGATCTTGTTAGTATGTTTCCAGTAAAGTACGAAATTCTATACAATATATAAAGAGGCTAGAAAACCATACATCAATCTTTACAAAATGCTGAAGTTATTATAAAACATAGATAAAGATATTTGCTTCAATAATTTAACGATATTAATTTTGTAAAAGACACCTGGCTAAAGATAATGCATGGAGCAAATTATGAGGAATGAAGTCGAATCCTAACAAAATCAAAGTACTATTTTATGTTAAAGACAGACAGTGGCTCCTCAACGTCAAGATCTTTGCATTGATAAACATATCTGGTCTATTTCTTTTTTAATTGCACAAAACATTGGCACGTTGAGTAAGTCTTTTCAGATTTTCGGTGATGAATCTGTTTAAAAAAAAAAGAAAAAAAAAGTTTTATTTCTTCCAAACTATCATATTTCGAGAACTTATCTCCCAGCTGCTGCTGCTCGCTCTCATCTTAGTTTGTTAGACAAAAACTTTCGGTCTATTAAACACCTATCTTAATATTTTTCATATTTCTGACTACCCTTAGAATTTAAATCTTCACAGACTATACCATCCTGTACATAGTATTGGTTATGCAGTCGATTCTAACATTCTTGCTATCTCCATCATGAAATTCAATATTATACAATATTTCAAAAGTTTTTTCAAGTTGACCGGATTGTGGAATTATCTTCCTTATCAGCAGTTCAAAGTCGTTGTAAATGTTTATTTTTTTTTTTCAACATGTTGATAACTCTCGTTTCATAGTTTATAAATGACTGGTCTACTCTAAGGGTCTTGCAGATGCTAGAATATTTTACATACTATTTTACTACTTCTCATTTAGATTATTCGTTATTTATTATTTCCTTTCCGCACTGGACCGGTTTC
Source organism: Palaemon carinicauda (assembly GCF_036898095.1). Taxonomy (NCBI): domain Eukaryota; kingdom Metazoa; phylum Arthropoda; class Malacostraca; order Decapoda; family Palaemonidae; genus Palaemon; species Palaemon carinicauda. The sequence continues at coordinate 38,963,823 of NC_090751.1, forward strand.
CTTACTGGAGCCCTTATTCTTGTAGCACCCTGTTTTTCCAGCTAGGGTTGTCGCATGGTTATTAACTACAACAACAGCTGTAACATCAACAACAACAAAAATGATAATATTGATAATAATAATAATAATGATGATTATTATTATTGTTATTATTATAATAATAATAATAATAATAATAATAATAATAATAATAATAATAATAATAATAATAATAATAATAAAAACGTAGTTAGAGCCATGCATATTCCAGTGCTATATTTTATATGATTTCGTTTCATCTCTCTCTCTCTCTCTCTCTCTCTCTCTCTCTCTCTCTCTCTCTCTCAGTACGTTCCCCTCTTTTGCCTTGAGCTCCATTGGCCCTATCATATCCCAGGCTGCACATGTAATTTCGTATTCAAGAAGAGTCCTCGGTCGTATCTCTCACAAATTTTAGGATACACACAATGTTTTATGAAGAAATGCACGGTAATGCACACTACACGAGATAAGCCCTCTCTCTCAAGGGTCGGATTCAAGACTCACTTAGCTCTAAAATCTGGAGTTCATTTGAGAAAAATCGTAGGTCTTATCTCCGGCAAATTTTAACGTGGTATTGTGGCACGGTTTTTGTCAACACAGGTTTCCAGATAAGAGAGAAAGGCGACAGATCTCTTTTATATTGTTGTCAGTTACGACGTCGAGGCTAACTTTGCCCCTTTTTTTACAAATCTAGTTCATAATAAGTAATTTTTTTCCCCATTCTAGATTTCTTTTCACTGTTATTTTTTTGTTTCTTTCAAATTTAAATATTTTGAAGTGAAATATTTCTTCTTCGTCCTGTATTTTCTTTCCTTGTATTCTAGTTTCTCACAACTTTATAATTATTACATCTATATTTTGATTTTAGAATGATTTCAGATACATATCGTTATTCGTGTAATATAAAAAGGCTTCATCCTGATATATTTGATTTTATATACATAATGCTTTTTAATTAATCTAATGCAATTGTTTATTCAAATTAATTCAATATTTATCAATAAATTTTTCGGCTTCTAATTCATATTGAAGAATTTTCCCTTGTTCTATGACGTATGTTACACATTCAAATTTTCCTAGTAACACCTAAAATAGCAATGAAAAGATGAGTGTACTATTTTTTGAACTAAACAAAAGACCAGAGAGATTAAGCTACCTAAAAACAGATGTGCTAAGGATGAATGGAATTATTTTTAACTGCGTTCGAGGCTTGAAGTATTTAAAGTGACAATACCGACTGGATCAAGCACCAGTGCATGTCCCGAAAAAGTTAAGTCGGTGCTTTTTATAAATGAATTGTGGAAAATAGGGTGGTAACAAAAAGAAAGATAAAGATTTTTCGTTTCTCTCTCTCTCTCTCTCTCTCTCTCTCTCTCTCTCTCTCCTCTCTCTCTCTCTCTCTCTCTCTCTCTCTCTCTCTCTCTCTCTCTCTTAATTTTTCTTAATGATTACTGGAACTCATTAGACTGGTAGCTTTAAGAGAATTCAAAGATTTGAAATTGTCCTAAAGAAATATAAAATGTTTAATTTTCCTTCAGACATCTTTATAATTGGGTTTACTCTCGATTGGATTAATGAGCAATGTTAATTATAAAAGAACCAAATTAGGTGTGAAAACGTTATTTTGATATTAGGCTACAGAAACATTTAAGGAGCAGTAGTGAAACACGTGAACAAAAACATATTTTGTCGTTTGAAACAATGTCTGGAAAACAGAACTTGGTACTTGCTTTGAATATAACTTTATATGGCATTCCCAAGCCCTTACTTAAATTGACCAAAGCCTTTATCCTTTCTATATGTTTATCTAGGCATAAAGAAGGACTTTCTTTTAGTTTTCGAACTATAAGTATACCCACACTATAGAGATAAAAATAAGACAGTCTGTTTTCAATGTAAAGTTTTAAATCCGATGCGTATATCTTTTAGAATTGAACTCTCTCTCTCTCTCTCTCTCTCTCTCTCTCTCTCTCTCTCTCTCTCTCTCTCTCTCTCTCTCTCTCTCTCATATAATATAGGCAAAAGAGTTGATGTGATAAGATAAGATAATAATCATAAAAATTGCTTATGCTTTGTCGGGGGGGGGGGGGGGAGGGGGAAGTTCGATTTTGAGAGAGGTTTGAAAGCTTACTCATAGTATTCATCTCAGGTTACCCCTTTTTTTTACAATACTGGAACACTAATTATGTTATCATAATCAGTAACTCCGATCTATAATGAACAACTACAAAACAGATAATACCATTAGCCTTAGTAATTATAACCCTTGCCAACAAGCTCTCCATTTATTTCTTTTAGGACATAACCTAAAACTAATTATTGTTATTTCTTATGAGAGATAATATAAAGCAAATTATAATACTTCCATTGAGAGAAATTATATAGGGAATGGTCGTTATTTCTGTAAAGGGATAATAGAAGGAGATTGGTTGGTTTTCTTTTTTTTTTTTCTTGAGTCTTAGAATAAGAGACGAGTCTGAGAATAGAAAACTATATATTGTTTATTATATTTATAAAGCGTTATTATTATTATTATTGTTATTATTATTATTATTATTATTATTATTATTATTATTATTATTATTATTATTATTATTATTATTATTATTATTATCATCATCTAAGCTACAACCCCAATTGGAAAAACAGGATTCTATAAGCCCAAAGGCTCCAACAGGGAAAAATATAACAGTAAAGAAAGGAAATAAGGAAATAAATAAACTATAAGAGAAGCATGTGAACAATTAAAAAAGTATTTTAAGATCAGTATCAACATTAAAAAAGACCTTTCATTTACAAATTATAAAAACTTAAAAGAAAACAAGAGGAAGAGAATTAAGATAGAATAATGTGCCCAAGTGTACCCTCAAGCAAGAGAACTCTACCCCAAGACAGTAGGAGACCATGGTACAGAGGCTATGACACTAACCAAGACTAGAAAACAATGGTTTGATTTTGAGGTGTCCTTGTCCTAAAAGAGCTGCTTACCATAGCTAAAGAGCTGTAATTTTAGTTGTAATGATTTGGTAGTGTTTATATGTTATTCAGTTCACTTCTCATCATTATGGCTTATAGGAAAGTTCATGCCCTTGTCTATTTTGTCATTTCGTAGACCATGAAATGTCTTCTAATGCTCACAAAATAATATTTGTTGACAGTAAAAAGGAGAATTGATTTTTTTTTTTTAACAAATAATATAAAGGTTAAGTTATTTAAACACTTCTATGCTTTTTATTGATTTCCCATGTTAGGTATGTTGTAAAATAAATCTTTATTCAAGTTTCAAGTGTAGAAAAATCCGTACAGGCAATACTGTTAAACGAAAAGTTTTTGTTTTCAAAAGTAGACTGTTGTGTATCTTATCAGCATCATTCGCTAAGCAACGCAAAATATTCAGCTAAGATATATCAGTTTGAAAGCTTTTATCTATCATAGGAATAGCTCATTGGTACTTCTAAACGGCTGCCCAATTGCAATTATGATATTTTTCTTATCCACAGTTGACCTCTCTTTATCTGCGACATTTTGACTATGATTATTTTAAACAAGATAGATTACCATATAGCATAAGTGCAATTTCTTTTATTATACTAAAATAATCTAAATAGGTCCTTTGTTTTTGTTCCTTTATTTTTTAGATACTAGATATAATGGAATTCATATTGTGGTTTGCGGTATAATATGCATATTATCTGCGTATACGTAGAAATATATTATACCGCGCACTTTAAACATATTTACGTATTCTTTATTACAATGGTATATAATGAAACCGCGTAGGTATTCTAAAAAGAAAGGCGGAATATATTTTTCTTTCTCAAATAGCAACAAATCTGAGAATTATCTTGGAGAAGTTATCTTAATATAAAGAT
>NC_090751.1:38977715-38982715 GCF_036898095.1 Palaemon carinicauda
TTATTATCAATTTATAAACAACATAAATGTACATAAAAGAATCGTATTGTAAATAGAAAAATAGTGAGATTTTATGAATAGAGTACCGGTATATATGTTTTCAATTCATTTAGAAAATTAGTTTGATGGCCATACCATAAGCTCTCAGAGATTTTACTAGCAATATGAAATCTCATATTTAGTTAAAGAAAAATATTTTATAAATACTCTATTATTAATTATTTGAGATAAAAAGAGTTCCACTAACTGTGATCATAGATGATCGTAACATCTTCAAAATTTCAGATGAATAAACGAGAAAATTACTACAAAATAATAAAGCAAAACATTAGAACTAAATAAAAGCGTCACCAAAGTTGAGTCTAATATAGCAGGAGAGGAAAATGTTAAAGGGTGAAAAAGAATTGCTTTGAAACTACAAATGAAATCAAATAAATAGAAAGAATACAGAGGGCGAGAAGTCAATTGAATAAAAACTTCTGAAATATTCGACGTTAATGGTTTTCCCGATGAGAGTACTTTCTTCCCCATATGCAATAAGTCCTGCTTGGAGTTTCCTTTCGAATTTTGAACACAGAAAGAATGCTTTTATGAAATTTTGCTCACATTGTTATTATACTCCATAAAACTTATGGAGAGAGAGAGAGAGAGAGAAGAGAGAGAGAGAGAGAGAGAGAGAGAGAGAGAGAGAGAGAGAGAGAGAGAGAGATTTGCTAATGATTTTTGGTAACTTAAAAAGAGAAAATTCTAAAGAAGTTTAGATATAGATATACACTTTATTAGATTGTATATCTTTCATGTTACTTTATCTCATACAATATGGACAACGATAGATGATATGTATAAGTGTATACGGAGATTATACTTATATTTTTGATATTCAGTCTTTCTCACAGTTTGTTTTATATTCAACCGTCTTTCTTACAAATCATATAGAAACTATGCTTAAAAAGATGAAATTCTGCCTTTGCCTTTATCAATTTTCTTGCTGCTGCTGCTGCTGCTGCTGCTGCTGCTGCTGCTGCTCCTCCTCCTCCTCCTCCTCCTCCTCCTCCTCCTTCTCCTCCTCCTCCTCACTTTTTTATTTTTTTTTATCATTTCAATTCTTCTACGAAATTATTACTTGGAACACTAAAGGGAGAATAAAATTCCTAGTGCTAGCTGGAACGGATCTCGAAATGAGTGGTGGCAGCAATCAGCATTTAAAAGAGGTGACCGTCTCACATATTTTAGATAAACAATACATATAGGGACATTGGTGATACGAATTATGGTGTTATATGCTTATGTGGTCGGATCACGAACTGTAGAGAGATTGACTTCGCTTTAACACGGCATTTCAGTTATGTAAACATGGGAACACATGCGTCATTTTTTTTTTTGCTGTGACTTTAATGAGAATAAAGGCTCTCTATTTTTACAAGGCACATTTAAGAATAAATGAAACTAAAGGATCAGCTAAGACAATGCAATACACAGTGTATTTCTTTAAATATACTTAGAGCAATACATCAAAAACTTCTCCGGCTCTCAATTTGCGTTTACATCCGTTTTGAAAATCTATGATTATGCCACTTTTTATATGAAATTTTGATAAGCTGATTCAATAACATGATTCAATCTTACTCTCTATTATAATGTTTAGTTTTTTTCCTTTTCAATTTTCGCTACTTTCAGACAATAAAGTTCCAATCCTCATTAACCTACACAGAAAGTTATATACCCATATAACTACCACTTGATTTATATGAGCAAACGTGATTGTCAACGTCATTATTATTATTATTATTATTATTATTATTAATTGCTAAGCTACAACCCTAGTTGGAAAAGCAGAATGCTATAAGCCCGGGGGCTCCAACAGGGAAAATAGCCCAGTGAGGAAAAGAAACAAGGAAAAATTGAATATTTCAAGAATAATGAAATAAATATCTCCTATGTGAACTATAGAAACTAACAAAACATGAGGGTGAGAAATTAGATAGAATAGTGTGCCCGAGAACTCTAACTCAAGATAGTGGAAGACCATGGTACAGACAGAGGCTATGGTACTACCCAAGACTAGAGAACAATGGTTTTATTTTGGAGTGTCCTTCTCCTAGAAGAACTGCTTACCATAGCTAAAGAGTCTCTTCTTCCCTTACCATCAGGGAAGTAGCCACTGACCCATTTCAGTGCAGTAGTTAACCCCTTGGGTGAAAAAAAAAATTGTTTGGTAATCTCAGTGTTATAAGGTGTATGAGGACAGAGGAGAATCTGTAAAAAAATATGCCAGACTATTCGGTGTATGTGTAAGCAAAGGGAAAGTGAACTGTAACCAGAGAGAAGGATCCAATGTAGTACTGTCTGGCCAGTCAGAGGATCCCATAACTCTCTAGCGGTAGTATCTCAACGGGTGGCTGGTGCCCTGGCCAACCTACTACCTACTACTATCCCTAGAACTTTATTCTTTACCCAAATAGTTCTTTCTGTCATTCTTTCTATCAACTTGATGTGCTCCCTATTTCCTAATCATCATTTAATAACTATTTTAAGGCAGTTACAAATGTATAGCAAATTAGAAACACATTTTTTATTATCATTATTAATAGCTAAGCTACAAGCCTATTCAGAAAAGTAAAATGTTACAAGCCCAAGGGATCCAAGAGGGAAAGCCACTCAGAGCGGAGAGGAAATATATAAGTATGGATTAAACTGTAAAGTAGAAGTAAAATTTTTTTTTTTCTTTTTAAACGATACCAAGGTCAGTAACAACGTTAAATAGATAAATCACATAACTATGAAATTATATTCAATTCTTTTTAGTGAGGCAGATTTGCACCGACTCGCAAGGGTGCCCTTTTAGCTCGGAAAAGTTTCCCGCTCGCTGATTGATTGGACAAGATAAATCTAACCAATCAGATAGCAGGAAACGTTTCCGAGCTAAAAGGGCACCGCTGTGAGTAAGTGCAAATGCGTCTCATTAAATAAAATTGAGTATAGTCTTATGTTAACCTGTTCAACAAGGAACTTTTGCAACAATATTGTACTTCCAAAGTTCCCCTGATTCAACCACCAGAATTAGATCATTCCACAATCTGTTCACAGCTACAATAAAACTATGATATAGTATCAATCGTTTTGATGGAGAAGGGAGGGCATAGAATTAACTGCATACCGAGAAGTCTGAGAAGATGTGACTCGAAAGGATGGTCAGAATTCTGAAACATTTTATGCAATGTGCACAAAGAACTATCCGACAGATGGTGCCATAGGTTAATATCTAGATCAGGGATAAGGAATGCAATGAGCCAGTACCTTTTGTAAAACAAATTATCATGGAAATCAGCAGACGAAGACCAGATATGAGAAAAATAGTCAGAACATGGTAGAATGAAAGAATTCAAATATTCCCTTGATCACCAAAAAATCTTGAATTACTTTCTTTAAATGCCATTTTCGTTCAATTGAAGAAGAAAACCGGAACTATTTCTCAAATTAAATTTGGAATCACGAGTCACGCCTAGAGTTTTAAAGGAGTTAAATAGTATATCAGTAAATGAGACATTGTTAATGGAAAGATATTGATATTGAGGAGCCACTGTCCTTGATCTACTGACTTTGAGATTTATAAGCATTCATTTACTGCATCCCCCATAACCTATATTTCAAGCCATTTATAAACGGAGGTGGGACAGAATGCTAAAATACCATATCATTAAACACAATATACATCTATCTTTTATTTTAAGTAATATTTTTTTTCATTAGATAGACATATAACGATGGTTGTGCTAAAATAATACTTTACCAAGAAAAGTCTTCTGTCAGTGCATCAATAAAAGTTTGTGCTGGAGATATAAAATTGCAAGTCAATATTTAATTTCAGGTTGCTGTGAATTTTGAATAAGCTAATGTCAATCATACTATGTGATGTCTTGTTATATTTTATAGTAGATTGATTATTTAAAACTATAGCAAATTAAAACGTTACAATATTCATCACTTTTGCCAAATAACGTTCATATAACTCATGTACTAGATTAAAAGTGATAGTTCGTGTGTCTAATACTGGTAAATTAAAAAAAAAAAAATTATAACGTTAATCATCATCTCCATAAAAAAATCGCATGAAGTCGTGAATTTCTAAAAGATTGGCAAGCTCTCTGTTTTACCTTCAAATATTAGAATATCCTCGATTTATAATAAGTTTCCTATGTATATATTACATACCAAGCCCCCTGTGATTCTAACATGAGAACAAAATCATACTTTTGATAAATTCGTTACAAGTACATACTGTACTCTGGCACTTTGTCACTTATGTGTTATAACGAAATTAAACACGATCAAGGAAAAATGGGGGCTCATATCTAGTTCTTATCTGTTCAAATAATTCTCTTCCTTAATTAATCACAGTTGCATTTATGATTTTCACAATCATTTCACAAGATCTATTCATATATTTGAGAATGTATACTATAAGGCTTTTCATTTGCTGGTATTACTACAGCTATGTTTACTAATTGCAATTAAACTATTACAAAGCCTAAACGAAGGTAAATTCTTATTGAAAAACTATTTCAAAGACCTATTCCCAGCAAATCAAAATGACTGCGATCTATCAGAATTAGATTATTTATTTGCGACATTTCTTGGTTGAATTCCTTTGTTTTTATAGATTTCCCTTTGCTTCTGGAAATTATTGTTCTCTTGATCAAATTCTTTGCGGATAAATATGATATTGTTTGAGCAACGTAACTTTTGTTATTGTAAAATCTCTCTCTCTCTCTCTCTCTCTCTCTCTCTCTCTCTCTCTCTCTCTCTCTCTCTCTCTCTCTCTCTCTCTCTCTCTTTGTATATATATATATATATATATATATATATATATATATATATATATATATATATATATATATATATATATATATATATACATATATATATACACACATATATATATATATATATATTTATATATATATATATATATATATATATATATATATATATATATATAT
>NC_090751.1:38987715-38990215 GCF_036898095.1 Palaemon carinicauda
CCCCGTCTGGTACTGATTCCATCAATGCTTTTTGTAGCGACTGAATCAGTTTTGCAAACGACAGAGTGCAACATAAACGAATTGCTACAAGGAATGGCAAAATAAACGGAAGAGGAGGTAACCAGAGATTTCTGGTGGAATAATTTCATTTCTAGACGTTGCTCAAAAGCAAAATGTACTATCTCTTCCATCATGGTATGAAGTGCCTCTCCTGAAGTTCTCAAAAAGTAACAGTACCTCGTAGAGAGAGAGAGAGAGAGAGAGAGAGAGAGAGAGAGAGAGAGAGAGAGAGAGAGAGAGAGAGAGAGAGAGAGAAGACGAAACTCTTCATAAATTTTTTATCTAGCAATGAAATTATGGACCCTACGTCCTGCCACCCACTCGAGTCCTATTTGCATAGCAGAGCTAGAAAGGCAATGAAATAAAATATTTCAGTTTGCCGTTTTCATATTTCAAAGCTCAGTCTAATTTACTGTGAAGTACATGGCTAACGTGCGCCCTCTCTCTCTCTCTCTCTCTCTCTCTCTCTCTCTCTCTCTCTCTCTCTCTCTCTCTCTCTCTCTCTCTCTCTCTCTCTCTTGTAGGTTTTATCTTTGGAACCTCTTTTCCTTTGAAGGAAAATAATATTCTAGCTTACATTGAGGTATTGATATTTTCTTAAAATTCTGAGTAAATCTTGAGAAGTGAATAATTTAATCATGGATTTGCATATATACGCATGACTTTTCATACAGATGTACACACACACACGTACTGTATATACATAAATATATACATGTAAATATATGTAAATATATGTATGTATATATAAATGTATGTGTATATATACATAGATTTACATATACCGGATATATATATATATATATATATATATATATATATATATATATATATATATATATATATATATATATATATATATACAGTATATATATATATATATTATATATATATATATGTAGAATATGTAAATTTATGTATATGTATGTATATATATATACACACACACACACACACACACACATATATATATATATATATATATATATATATATATATATATATATATATATATATATATTTCGTTTTGGTAATAACAGTAGTGGTATTGGATTACAAACAACATAACCCCTACACGTGGTAAGTTTTATAGTTTACAGAGCAGCAATGCTAATATTTTATTTTCTGGTCTCCCGCTGGAGCTATTACGTGTGGGAGGTGAAACCTTTGTGTTGTTGGCGTCTTTATGTCAGGAATGGACAAGAATGGAAATGGAAGAGTACGAAAAAGTGGTTGTGTTATGTGATCTAAATGCAAACATAAGTAATTGAAAGAGATGGTGTTTGTGGTAGGCATTGCTCCTTGGGTAAATGAGAAAATAGGTTTATTATTTTAAATCCGAGGAATTAGGAAAATTATCCAGTTTACTTATGTAAGGAAAACGGAGCAAAAGAATTGAACAAAACTCCTGTTTGTACACAGTACAAGGAATTTAATGTTGATCATAATGGTGGAAAGAATGTTTGTAAAAGGCATGGTATATGTGCGTACACATGTCCACAGTCTACTATTTACCCTGCACTCATTTTACCGTTCAAGATATGTAAAATTAATTAATTATTTGATTCAAGTAAGAAATAAAATAATTAGAAGCAGAAACGGGGAAAAAAGCCTGGAATATTTTGTTTCCGAATGTTATAACGAAAAGATAATTTTGTAATAAGGAAAAAACATATAAGAAAAGATTTGAAAATAATTGAGGATTGAAAACCGAGTAGATGGAGTAAATTAATAGTTCGCATAATTTTTGGATGGAGTTATAGTCTTCATGGAGTTATGGAAATAGGAGAGTTGGAAGGGTGAATAAAAACATCATGAGCTAAATGAGAAAAATAGCATTAATTTGAGGCAGAAATGGAATAGTTTGACTTACGATTACAATACTTAAGGATAGGCGAATACGAGCAAGATTTCTGAGGTGAATAAGTTAAAGCATAATGAACTATATGTAGTCAGAAAAGTTAATTATTATTAGAAACCGATTTAGACATATGAAAACGGAGATGGTATCTAAAGGGAATTAATTTCTTGACCGATGCCATTAATATTTTAAAGACAGACGGAAGGCATATAAATAGAAGGACATAGTGTTAGATAATGCTTGTTTGAGCTGGTGAGGTCTTACAATTCAGCAGTGAAAGTTTGAATCCTTAAAAAGGTTAAGTAAGGAATGTGTAGATAAGGGAAGAGTTCTAACTAGTGGATGCGAGGAATAATTGTTATTTTTACCGTGATAAATGATCCACTAACGTTTTGAAACGTTAGTTTATGGAAGATGTAATATGAAATATAAAGGACAAAAATGTTAAGGAAAGAATACTCTGGTTTTAGACAAGAAAGAGGGCCTGGGTACTGTATGTTTAATATAAAAGAGATAGTCATAAAGTTTAAGATTAATGGAAAAATATTTAGTATACAGCGACCTAGAAAAATTTTTGGT
>NC_090751.1:39002715-39005215 GCF_036898095.1 Palaemon carinicauda
ATCTAATTGAAATTTTAAGTTGGAGTTGGAGTTTACTGCCATGATTCCACCTTCTCCAGTGTAGTGAGAAAAATGTGTGTTAAGGAAAAGCAACAACACTTTGAAAATATGTATGGGACAGACCCTGTATGCTTACCACCGTCATTTCAATTCAGTGGGTGCTGTGACTCTACAACCGCTGTTCTTGTTATCAAATTATTCATCGCATCTTCAATGTGACCTTTCCTTTTTCTTTCTGCTCATAAATTAGAAGAAACATCCAAGAATGACATTTTAATTTTACTTCTAATTTTTATTCCTTAATTCACTTATAATCATCTTTTCCGAGATCTATATTTAGATCACGTATGGAAATATACATTTATAGACAAGTTATACAAATAAATTGATTCTCAATACGGAGGAATTGTCAGAAAATAGCAATATTATGTAACAGTTTTAATGAGGAAATATAGCCTCACAATCTGTTGATTATATTATAAAATGTACTAAAATATATTGATAGTTATGTTATTAGATTTCAAAACGAACTAAAGAAAATAATTTTTACGCCTTAGTATTATATTTTAATCTGCTTTGCAATGCCTACCCTTAACATGTTTATATTTTTAAGATATCGTCTCTAATTTCCCGCTTGCAGATTTCATAAAATTTTCTGTTAAAAATTACTTAGGTTTTTTTTTTTTTTTTTTTTTTTTTTTTTTTTTTTTTTTTTTTTTTTTTTTTTTTTTTTTTTTTTTTATTATTAGATAGGTAATTAGCTACTCAACATAAGGATCTGAAATTGATGTAAGCTCGAACTTGACCTTAAAACACATTCCATTGGGGGAAAATGTCTTACATAAGCACAACAAATTTCACACATTATTTTTTCTTTATAAGTTTAGGATGCTAAGAAAATGTGCAATACATGTAGTTCTTCAATGGCCTTTAAAGATAATCAGTTTTCATTGTCTGATCATCCTCACTGGTAGAGTCACTCTCCAGATTTGTTTGCAATCGGACACATAGGTTTCAGTCCTGACCTCTGGGAAAGAACTCATCTTAAGCCAAGTGAATTAGACACCGAGATCTGTTTGTTAAATCCGAAAGGAATATAGAGAGCTGAGTTGTAATAAACTTTTCATCTCACCTGATACCCTGATTGGTAGTCAATCTTCACATTTGTTTTATTCCAGAGGTATAGGTTCGAATTCTATCCCAGGTAGGGTATCAACTCCCTAGTTCAAGTGGAATTATTTTTAAATCTGTTCCTGGATATTATAAAAAAAAAAAAAAAAAAAATAGAAAGTCGTCAGTGTTAGTGATAAGATTTTTTTTCTCTCCCATATATATATATATATATATATATATATATATATATATATATATATATATATATATATATATATATATATATATATATATATAAGTGATTAGTCATCATACTCTATATGTGTACGTGGAAAAGGTGTAAACTAAAACAACGTACATTTTTTTGGAGTATCTCAGAGAGAGAAAAAAAACATCGATCGTTCACCATTTAACCAGAATAGAATTTTCCCCCTGTTTATAAGCGAATTCTTAACGAAATACCATCTTTGAGATGAACAATGTTGAAAGTCACCATCCATCAAGCACTAAACCGACACGCGAGATGCACTTTCCACCGCAGCTTGCATAATGGACGAACGACATTCACATGAAATATGTTTCTGGGTCCCTACGGACCCAACCATTATTTCACTCTACAGGATTATGTCGCTAAGCTCTGGAGACGAGTATATGCTAACGCTGTGATCTTCAAATATACTTAGCTATGCACTCAGTGGGTTGAGTATGGGAACACCAGTCACATACAAACACACACACATACACACACACATATATATATGTATATATATACATTATTATACATGTATATGTTCATATTGATATAAATTTAGATATTTATATAAGTATATGAATGAGTATATCATATATATCCATATTCACATCTGAATATGTATACTGTATAAGCTGTACACACATGCATATATATATATATATATATATATATATATATATATATATATATATATATATATATATATATATATATATATATATGTGTGTGTGTGTGTGTGTGTGTGTGTGTGTGTGTGTGTGTGTGTGTGTGTGTGTGTCTATCTGTATAATGAAGACACCCTGGTAACATTTATGATATGCATCAAGGGCTGAATACTCCTTACTATCGAATTTCCCACTTTAAGAATAACTCATGCCCAATGAGGAAAGAGCTCAGAAATGCATTATATTAGAATAAATATTGGAACAGAGAGAGAGAGAGAGAGAGAGAGAGAGAGAGAGAGAGAGAGAGAGAGAGAGAGAGAGAGAGGGTGGACATGATCCAGCTGAAAATTTAACCGGATTTTCCGTGTATCAGAGAAGATTGCATTTATGAAATATGATTAATAAAGATTGAAAAACAAAGCAATCAACGTGAGCAAAACGAATTGCAATATTTCATTGAGTTAGAATC
>NC_090751.1:39015215-39027715 GCF_036898095.1 Palaemon carinicauda
ATTTGTGAATAGTGTATACTACCACTTTGGCGTTATCCGTTCATGTAAACATTAGATCAATATAGAAAGTTTATTCAGATTTTTTGTGCTATTTTCAGCTTATTTTATGTTTATTCCCTTGTTAGTTACAATACGAAACTTCAACATAGGATGTAGGAAGAGGGAGATGCCTGGAAAATAATGATAATAAATTGTACCTGCACAAATTCTCCTGATGATATTCTATAATTTTCCTAGTAATATACTGACTATCCTCATATGTTACTGTTTTCGTAAGCAAAGATAAAATCACAAGTAATGATTAACAACAATTATAATATCTTTTGGTATTTATAAAGCTAATTCAACAAGGTACCATCCTACTTTTAGAAACCTGTAAGGAAAGTAAGAAAAATTATCTAATTCTGAAGATTCTTATACAGATGTAATTAAAAAGCATTTGATACGTAGCGGCACTTCATGAAAAATAATTAACGGCTTGAAAATACAACGAATTTATGACATCAAATAAAATATTCTCTCTCTCTCTCTCTCTCTCTCTCTCTCTCTCTCTCTCTCTCTCTCTCTCTCTCTCTCTCTCTCTCTCTCTCTCTAACAAACATTTTATAAAATGATTGTCAATATAATTCAATGGCTTGTTTATTAGAATTTCCTTCAAGAGTATTATTTTGCATGTGAATAAATTATAAGATATACTTTAGAATATCTACTAGCCAAAAAGATATGACACCTTCATTCCATTATGTTGTAAACTGATGGTGCTAGAATGGGTGATTAAAATCAGAATATAGGACAAATTACTATAAAAAAAATTCTTTATCGAAAAAAAGTGTTTACACACTCAAAAGGTATTATTGAGTGAACATGATTTTTTTTAATTATAATGAAATTACATCCCCGTATATTTGTAAGTCTTCGAAGACTTTTAAGTATTGACAACAATAAGATTAGATCTCTGAATCTTTTAAAAATCTATAGAGTATTTAGATTATTTGTACCCTTGTGAGATCTCACCTTATATCTAAAACAGTATGGGTTGCTCTACCTACCTTCAAATCCGGATTAATTGATAATGATTTTGTGGTTTCCTGAATCATTGACAAGAATAGGAGCACTAGAATTCCATATCTAGAAATCCAGGTTATATTAATTGTCTAAGAACAATGTGTTATTCATCGTATTCTTAGTGTTTATACGTACTGCTACGTTCCTCTTAAGGATATAATGCAAGATGGGTGGTATATCAAAATCCAAGTAAAAAAGAAATACACACATCTCCCCTGTATATATAAAAAAGCAGTTGTTTGGCTATATATATATATATATATATATATATATATATATATATATATATATATATATATATATATATATATGTATATATATATATATATATATATATATATATATGTCTATACATATATATTTATGCATTTATATATATATGAATAGAAAATAAATACACACACACACACACACACACACACACATATATATATATATATATATATATATATATATATATATATATATATATATATATATACTTACACATACATATATACTGTGTATATATATGCATATATATATATACATATATATATATATATATATATATATATATATATATATATATATATATATATAACGGATTTTGAGCGAAGCGAAAAATCTATTTTTGGGTGAGATAGCCATGTCGTCCTGATGGAAGTTCCTATAGGGTAGCTTCCTAGGGTATATTACAACTACGGCGATATTCCCAGAGAATTTACCTTAAGGTACCAGAATTCTAACTCCTGGAGCGAGTATCCCTCGTGAAAGGGATATCGCGACATATCAGAGGACGTATTCTAGACACGTCACATGGCAATCTACGACCTGAACAGAGATTCGTCTCGTAGGAGGGAGATTGATGAGATACGAATTCGGGAAAGAAAAAGGGGAGCCGCTCCCAAGGCTTCCCTATCCCCCGATTCGTATGCGTGCCTGGCGCCAATCCTGGCGCCATCTGTATTCCTTGTAGCGTACACGAGGTGCTACAGATACTGTATGTAGGGAGGGGTCCTACAGCCCTTTCTTAGAAAGGCAAGGGCGGGTCCATCAGGACGACATGGCTATCTCACCCAAAAATAGATTTTTCGCTTCGCTCAAAATCCGTTTTTTGGGCTCAAGCCATGTCGTCCTGATGGAAGTGTACCAGAGCATTACTGTATCTGTGGATTCTCAGAACGTGCCGTACTCCCCGGAGATATTTATTCCCGGTCGACTAGACCTAGAGACCTAAGATGTTACCGTTATACATCTTTTCAACTAACTATAAACTATGTTAGAGCTTCCTGCCCCCTACAGGGAAGAGTCCTACTAGACTCTGGAAAGTCTCGAAGAGTACATATATCTATGTATGAATACCAGGCAAGCTAATATAGTGGTCTCGCCCTATATTAAGTAAAGCATAGTTTGTATAGAACCACTGCGTCAATATATTGACCAGTCATCCGCACAATACTTGTATTGGACAAAGGTTTATATCCGCATAGGAAGAAACTAATAAAACCGCCCTCGTCCCTTTATGGGACGGAGTCCTCCCATTAGGGGACTTACATAAACCAATGCAACATAGCTTGCAAAACCGAACAATTCTATCAGAATTATCCCAGATAAGATACATAGAATTAAAATGCTCAATTATACCAATAAATTGACACAGGTGAAAGAGACGCAAGGTTCTCAAGAACAAGTTTATTGACAGATAATAAACAGACAGGTTAACAACAAATATATATATTTATATAAAAGAGGGTAACCCAAAACTTTAAGCATAAGTATGATAGTAAACAGAACTTGTTTATCTGAAAGAAAAACCATTAAACACCACTTTAATGAGATACCAAGGTATCAAAAATCTGTATTACAAATCAATCACATTAGCGTTAGAAACGCTTGGCACACATGTCTGAACTTATGCAAGGTTCACCTTTGAAGGAAGGAACAGTCTATATGGGCACTTGGTGCCCTCATTTAGTTTGTAGTACAGTATGTACCTACACACTCACCCTGGACTTAATCGTCCCAATTAAGACCACTGTTCCTCGCAGAGTTAAACAGTAGGATTAACTACACGACCCACTGCTACCACAGATCTCTTAAGTTCCTCTACTTGCTTCGCATAGTGGCGAAAGAACACCCTGGAAGACTTCCAGCCCGTGTATGAACGGAGATGTTCAAAATCCATACAATTAAAGAAATTTAGGGATGAGGCAACTTTCCTCGGATCGTGACCTGCGGGTGTACTGTCAGGATCCGCTCTGCGAATAAAATATGTCATTTTCGCTCTGAGTTGATTCAGAGATAAATTTGAGCCTGATGTTTCTCCCCTGAATAGTTGACTACCCTTGAAGTCTGAAGTTCTACGAAGATAGACCTTTAGGCATTCTACTGGACATAGAGATGCATCTTCTTTCAGAGGACAGATTCTCCAGGGACCCCACCTGTTGGTGGGTAACTCATTCTTGGCGAGAAACGTAGGATCCGGAAACAGGTTCAGCTCCCCCCCCATCCAGGAACTGAACACGACCTGCCTCTCTCGAGAGGGCTACGATCTCACTAACCCTGGCCCCGGACGCGAGTGCAAATAGGAAAATAACTTTTTTGCGTCAAATCCTTTAACGCACATTCTTCATTGCTCAACAAGGAGGCGAAATGAAGAACTTTGTCTAAAGACCATGAGATGGGCTTTGGAGGTGCTGAAGGTCTGAGCCTAGCGCAGGCTTTCGGAACTTTATTAAAGATCTCGTTACCTAGGTCGATCTGGAAGGCAAATAAAATGGGTCTCATCAAAGCCGATTTACACACTGAAATCGTGTTAGCTGCCAATCCTTGGCCATGGAGGTGGATGAAGAAAGATAAGCAGAAATCTGTTGAGATCTCCTGCGGATTCTTTGCCTTTACAAAGGCCACCCATTTTCTCCAAGATGACTCATATTGCCTTCTAGTCGATTTGCACTTGTATTCCTCTAGGAAGTCTATGCTGGCTTTCGAAATCCCGAAGCGCTTTCTCACCGCTAGGGCGAGAAAATCATGAGCTGCAGGGTCTGGATTTTCTGTAATGAAGCGCAGACAGTCGACTTCTGGACTCGCTGGGTCAGAACTGGATGTGGTAGCGGCACGAACCTCATCTGTAGTTCCAACGCCAAGGGGAACCACATGCTGTTCGCCCACTTGTGGGCCACTATTGCCGCTACCCCCTTGAAGGATCTCAGTTTGTTGAGGACCCTCAACAGAAGGTTGTGAGGAGGGAACAGATAAATCCTGGACCATCTGTTCCAGTCGAGGGACATTGCGTCCACTGCTTCCGCTAAGGGGTCCTCGTACGGGGACACGTACAGGGGCAACTTCTTGTTGTCTTTCGTCGCAAAGAGGTCTATTTGCAGTTCTGGGACTTGATTCAGAATGAAGGAAAATGATCCTGCGTCTAAGGACCATTCCGACTCTATCGGTGTGAACCTGGATAGAGCGTCCGCTGTCACATTGCGGACTCCTTGAAGGTGAACTGCCGACAGGTACCACTTCTTCTTTTCCGCCAATCGGAAAATGGCTAACATCACTTGGTTGAGAGGTGGTGACCTCGACCCTTGTCGATTCAAGCATCTCACAACCACCTCGCTGTCTGTCACCAATCTTATGTGGATCGAGTGACGCGGGGAGACTTTCTTTAAGGTAAGGAGCACTGCCATAGCTTCTAGAAAGTTTATATGAAAGGTCCTGAATAGCTTGGACCAAGTCCCCTGGACTTTTTTCCGATGAGAGTGACCTCCCCATCCCTCCTTTGAGGCGTCTGAGTGAATCGTCAACGACGGGGGAGGTGGCTGAAGAAGAACAGACTTCTTTAGATGTCTGGCTTGGGACCAAGGTCTGAGAAGAGTACGTAGCCGAGGCGGCACTGGTCTTCTCAGGTCTCTTCGCGCGTTTGATGCATACCTTCTCCAAACTCCGGTTGCATCCTTTAGCTGTGCTCTTAGCACTGGGTCTGTCACTGAAGCAAACTGGAGAGAGCCTAGTACCCTCTCCTGTTCGCGTCTTGATATCCTTTCGGAATCTAGAAGTCTCTTGACAGAGCCCGCTATCTCCTTCCTTTTCTTCATTGGGATGGAGAAACTGTGTGACAAAAGGTCCCAGTGGATTCCCAGCCACTGGAACTTTTGGGATGGAGAAAGTCGAGACTTTTTCTTGTTGATCTTGAAGCCTAGGTACTCTAGGAACTGGATCACCTGACTGGAAGCTTGCAAGCATTCGGTCTCGGATGCTGCCCACACCAGCCAGTCGTCCAGGTAGGCTACTACCTGAATTCCCTTTAGGCGTAATTGTTTGAGAGCTGCGCTCGCAAGCTTCGTGAAAATCCTTGGGGCTATGTTTAGCCCGAATGGCATGGCTCTGAAGGCGTACAGTTTCCGTTGTAGCCTGAACCCTAGGTAGGGGGAGAGTCGACGGCTGATTGGAATGTGCCAATAGGCGTCTGACAAGTCTATAGAGACTGAGTATGCCCTCTTGGGCAGTAAGGTCCTTATGTGTTGCAGTGTTAGCATCTTGAATTTGCAATTCACTATGAACTTGTTGAGTGGTGACAAGTCCAGAATGACTCTGAGCTTTTCCGAGTCTTTCTTGGGAACACAAAACAGCCTCCCTTGGAATTTGATGGACTTCACCTTTCGGATCACATTTTTCTCCAACAGTTCTTGAACGTACTCCTCCAAAATGGGGGTGGAGTGTTGGAAAAACCGAAGGCATGGGGGTGGAGTGCTGTACCAGCTCCAACCCAGTCCATTCTTGAGTAGGCTTTGGGCCCAGGGATCGAAGGTCCAGCGATCCCAAAATTTCATCAGTCTCCCTCCTACCGGTATCATTTCACTTGGACTGCCGTCCTGAGGTCTTGCCTCCCTGACCACGACCACCTCTGAATCCCCTTCCCCTTGAGGGGCGCCTAGACGAGCCTCTGGCTGCTCCTCTAGGTTTTGCACGAAAGGAAGAAGACTGTCCTTCGAACGTTGGGGCGAATGTGGTTGACTGACCTGGCACCGCCTGGGGTACCCACTGAAAGGCAGTCGGGGTTTGTGCCACCATCTGGGGCACTGGAGGCAAAGGCAATTGCAGTTGCTGTTGCTGTCTATAAGGCTTGGCTGGCCGAGATGGTAGCCTAGTCTTCATATTCTTCCTCTTTGGTTGAGGACCCTCATCCGGGGAAGATTTTCTTTTGATAGCCAGGCCCCACTTCTGGAGAAGATTTCTATTCTCCACGGCGGCCTTATCAACAACCTCTTTGACCACATCGGTAGGGAAAAGGTCTTTTCCCCAAATGTTGGAGGAGATTAACTTCCTTGGCTCGTGTCTCACCGAAGCCCCGGTGAACACGAACTCCCTGCAAGCTCTCCTTGCCTTGACGAAGCTATAAAGGTCCTTCGTCACTGTGGCTAAGTGAGACTTAGCCACTACCATGAACATTTCATGGACCTTGGGGTCACTTGCCATCGTCTCGAGAGTAGTCTGATGAGACATTGAGGCAGCCAGTCTTTCTTTTGTCTCGAACTCTCTTCGTAAAAGAGATTCGGACAGCTTGGGGAGGTCCTCGCCGAATTGCCGTCCGGCAATATCAGCCTCCAACTTTCCCACTGAGAATGTCAGATGGACATCCTTCCAGTCTTTGTGGTCCATAGGTAGAGCCAGCGACAAGGGTTTACACTCCTCCAGGGAGGGGCAAGGCTTGCCGGCCTCGACTGCCTTTAGGACAGCCGCAAACCCTTTCTGTAAAAAGGGGAAGGCTCTATCAGGAGAGGACACAAACGAAGGGAGCTTCTTGCTCAATGCAGCTACCTTCGAATTCGAGAAGCCCCTCTCTTTCATCGAGGATGAAAGTAGGGCTTGAGCCTTAGCGTGGTCCATAACAATGACCTCCTTCGGCTCTGTCTCCTCCCTTGAAGCTGGTTCTTTTCTCAGCCGGACATAGCAGTCCGGATATGATGCCTTGCTGGGCCAGAATTCTACCTCCTCTAGGGGAACTGAACCCAGCTTATCCGAAATGACGATCTTTCCAGTCGTCATCGGCATGTGCTCAGCATACCTCCATGGGTTAGCATCTGAGCATATGGGAAGGTCTTTCACATTGAGCCTTTTCCGGGGCCCATGTGATTCTGCCAGGGACTGCATACGCAGTTCCATTGCAGCCGCCTTCTCCTGATTCTCCTTCTGCATTTGTTGGATCATTCCAACAATCGAAGAGAGGGCCTGTCCCAGTTCTACTGGGAGGCCAGCCGATGTTGATGGGATAGGCTCCGGCATCTGAACCGGAGTAGCCGACACCTCGTCGACCTCATCCTCTACGACATCCGGGGTTTGAACTTGATCCTGACCTTCTGCCAGGAGGTCTTCTTCCAAACGATCGTCCAGGTCAGACATCCTGTCACACAACTGGATGTCTTGCATCGCATCTGCGACTTCCTCGTCCACCTGGACTTGATCTTGAAGGATCTCCTCTTGAGGCTGGGGAATCACTGCCTCAGCTGATGCCTGGGGAAAAAGATACGCCCTCATCTTCTCACTTGGAAGATAAGGGCCAGAGGTGTTCTTCTTGAAGCCCCTTACCCAAGTACGAAGCTTTTCCCTAGCTATATCCCTTGATTCCGCCGTTCTAGGGGAATCAAAAGCCTCAGTAATCAGGTTAGTGCATACAGTACATACCTGAGGGTCCCAATACTGGAGATCATCCTTGGAGACAGCGCATGCTGTGTGTCTCCTACAACACTCATGTCCGCAGAGGTTCTTGCTGCGGACATTGCAGAAAACATTTCCGCACTTCGGAGGATCCTCCTGTAAAGAGAAGAAATTTCCATGAGTATCAAGTGAACTATGTATCACTGGATATGCATAGTATAGCATAACAATTCATAAATGAAAGACACACACTTGTGTTTCCCTCACAACCCATTGTTGCAGCCTTCCAGATAATAAAATCAAAAATGGTTTATCTCTACTAGAGTAACCAATGCAAGGTTTCCAGAGGAAACAGGTGGAGCTCACACCTAGGCAATGATTTTAAAAATCCTGGATAATAGACGGGGAAGAACTCTGCTTCCTGTCTGAGGGCAACAGCAACGGGCTGTGTAAGAAAACACAATAGTGTTAGAAGATACAGTGCTGTACCTAAACTTTTACTATAGTTTTCTTCTTACTGTATATGCTATACAGAAGAATACTAGTACAGTATAGGAGGATGTGTGCCGGCCTGCCTTTGCCGGCCGGCACACACCACAATTAGCTTTAAAGTATACTACTTAACAGCTATAGGGCGGCAGCCCTCTGGTTCAAATGCCTGTGCCGGCGGCAGCAGCTGCCGGCCAGCAACAGCCAGTGTTGGCCGGCAATGATTGCCGGCCAGCAACTACACAAGGTAGTACCCAGCTGCCGGCCACACTCTTGGTGACCGGCAGACAAGGACTGACATAAGCCGGCCGGCAAAGGTACAAGACCGATGCCAGCCGGCAGCAAAAGAACCAGAAGACTACACCTGCCCGGCTGCCGGCCTCATAGGCCGGCTGCCGGGACAGGTACAGCACTAGAAGAAAATAGAATGGATGCCGGGATAAGAGTGTACACAACCCCCCAAGCCCGGCAACCGAAAGAGTGCATATAAGGAAGGGGAGAAACTTAATTCAGGCTTCCTTGACCAATGCCGTCCGGCTCTGCCGGCAGGCATGGATGAGGGACCAAGAGAGGTCCGGGCAGCACTCGAAAACATAAGACCCTTGCCGTCCAGCGTCTCTGCCGGCCGGCAATGGGCTTAGTCAATCCATATCCCAACCTATACTAGGTCCAGAAGTAGAATGACATATGGTACAGTAATACCCCTGCCGGCCAGCTCTGCCGGCCGGCAAGGTACAGTACAGTAATGGCTAGGCCATTACGGAGATAGAGGGGGAAGGGACAAGAGGGTCCTGCCAACCTTGCTTTAGTGACAGATCACCCGCAGCCAAGAACTCTGTCTTAGCCTAAGGGAGATCTAAGGGAAAGGGCCAGCGCAGTAGTATAATACCTGCCAGCTTCCAGAGCACCAAAGCAAGGAAGGCGTTGCAACTCCCAAGGGAAGATTTATCCTCCCCGAGAACAGCAACAGGACTTAGTCTGGTCGATCACACAAGAAGGAATCATAACTACAGAAACCTTCGACAGTGACCTAAGGGAGCTCAGCTCCCTTTGTAAGTGTTAGGTCAGCGAGGGAGACTCTGCCCCAAGCCAAACAACACGGACTCAGACTAAAAACTCTGTTGTTCTGTCCCTCTTTGAACCAGACTCTGCTGGAACAGGAAGGTACAGTAACACCCTAGTATAGTTTTATCGAAAATAAATTCGGAAAAAACCACTTAGGGATAAGCCCAAGGCTTAAACAGAGGGAAAGGGATTGCATACCTTCTCCGAAGAAAAGAAAGCAACCGGGGAGTATAATAAAGTATACTAAGGCTCCATAAGCAACTAGCCTAGGCACCAAGAGAATCGATTACCTAATTCACCGAAACTCTCACGTATACAATCTTGGAAATATTCCACACAGTCTAAAATGTATAAAATATAGCCTAAAGCTTCAATAAAATTTTAATTACACTCGGAAAAACCATAATCATGCATTAAGTACTAGGACCAAACGACTAGGCTACATGGCCTAGCGTAGGCCAGAATGGCGAATACTTCGCCAAATAATACTAAGCACGAAAGGAAATCCTATGTAAAGCTAAATAGCTAAATTTTATTAAGCAAAACAACCAGGAATGTCACTCTGACTAACTAATTTATACCTAGCGAGTGACAGTGTCCAGGACACCTCTGGTAGGCTACGGCTCTTGTATCAAAGATTAATCCTATTAATCACTCAAAATTTTACCAAGAGCCTACATTTATACATAACAGACACTATACTCAACTTATCCGAGGTCAACGAAGACGAAGAAGCCATGAAAAGCTGAATAAATCCAAGATTTGCGAGAAAAACAGGAAAAAACACCGAGTTGTTAAGCTACGCAAAAAGGAATACAGATGGCGCCAGGATTGGCGCCAGGCACGCATACGAATCGGGGGATAGGGAAGCCTTGGGAGCGGCTCCCCTTTTTCTTTCCCGAATTCGTATCTCATCAATCTCCCTCCTACGAGACGAATCTCTGTTCAGGTCGTAGATTGCCATGTGACGTGTCTAGAATACGTCCTCTGATATGTCGCGATATCCCTTTCACGAGGGATACTCGCTCCAGGAGTTAGAATTCTGGTACCTTAAGGTAAATTCTCTGGGAATATCGCCGTAGTTGTAATATACCCTAGGAAGCTACCCTATAGGAACTTCCATCAGGACGACATGGCTTGAGCCCAAAAAAAAAAAATATATATATATATATATATATATATATATATATATATATATATATATATATATATATATATATATAGATATGATAATGTCGTGGTGGCATTCAAAGATCGAACATAGTTTCTCTCTAGACGGATTGTCCTCCAGATAGTTTTTTTCTCTATGTCGACACGTATTTCGATTAATCCCGTGAACCTTTTTCAGGACTCTATTTAGTGATGGGATTACACTTTAATATAAAAGCATTGGTGGTGAAAATTTCGATAAAAAATTATATGGAAACTCCGAAACTAATTTAACACAAAATTGGAGAGGGAGTAGTCATACCCTGATGAGAGGTGATACCCCGAGAGGAGAGGAGCAGGGAGTGGAGGGTTGAATCTGCGTGTGCATATCTAATTTTTTGACGGGTTGCGTCCCCGTGCATACACACACACACACACACACACACACACATATATATATATATATATATATATATATATATATATATATATATATATATATATATATATATATATATATATATATGTATATATATTTGTATATATATATATGTGTGTGTGTGTGTGTTTGTGTGTGACTGAGTGTAAATTGATAGATAGATAGATAGATGGATATACATGCATTTGTTAGACAAAGTCTGTATAAATATGATGCATGATATTTAGGACTTTCAATCAATAACTGCCACGGACGTTAATGGAATTTTCCACTCAGCAAATCAAGTGTGATCACTCAGTTGTTAATTAACGTACTGTCAATCCTTAAGATCCTTTAATGAATATTATAATTGTAAAAAAGTTGATAAACAAACCTGATCCTTAAAATATGAAAGAATAGTAACCTTTTTTTTTTTTTTTTTTTTTTTTTTTTTTTTTTTTTTTTTTTTTTTTTTTTTTTTTTTTTTTTTTTTTTTTTTTGTCTATCCATTAACTTTGTAAATGTTTCTTTTAAAAGAAACAAAAGTAATTATTTCTTGTACAAACAATGTATATAAAAAGTTTTAACTTCCATATATTTAATTATAAACGACAATTTTTATCTACATAAGAATTTTACTCTCAATACATATCACATTACAAAATATAATTCTGAAATATTTTTTTAAGAAACATTCATAAAGAATTGGCAAAATACTAAAGAGAGCTTGAATGGGAAAATTATCAGTGAAATTTTATATCTATTAATTACCAAGTTTTACTTGATTTTAGCATTGTGAGATAAGCATATCAGTGTAAAATCTAAATAAAAGACTTAAAGGTATAGATGTTTTGATTGCATAATATGATTCACTAATAAGTAAGAAGGAGTAAACTTTCAAGATTTCTTATGGTAAGTAAATTTACCTTTCTTTTTAAGTTTACCTCTGAAATGCGGGTAATGATGATTTCTTCTCTTAAGTAAGCAACATGGTCTAGAATTTACGCTAATAACATACGTATTAGATCATCCTTTATAATTATTCTGCTATACTCATACTGTATTATGAGAATTCTGTGTATTACAAAAACCAGAATAACAACGAAAAGTTAAGTAATTACGCGACTGTTACCGGACAGAGCATGTGTATTCACCTTAATGACTGTAAACGATATTAGCAAATGGTGGGATGTCATTTCTTTAAAAAGGAACATTGATAAAAGATAACTTTCTATATTAAGACATATCTGTTTATTACTATAAACTGAAAGTCAGTTACGCATTTTCTATGAATTTCTGTAATTCCGGTTCAGGATTTTTGATTGTTTTAAACTTTTTTCAGAATATTCATAAGTCAATTCCGTTATCGGTTATCCTTCTTGTATTGTTTTGAATGCTCACCTTATTCGTAAAGTAAAAAGGTTTCCCGGGTTAATTATTTGTGTACCTCTTACAAAACACAATAACTCACATATACACAGAGACAAACATATACATTTATATGTATACACACACACAGACACACACACACACACACACACATATATATATATAATATATATATATATATATATATATATATATATATATATATATATATATATATATATATATATATATATATATATACACACATAAATATGTTAGTATATATTATGTATACATGTATATATATATA
>NC_090751.1:39032715-39042715 GCF_036898095.1 Palaemon carinicauda
TCTTCCTACCGATGAGGGCATGGATATTTTCATGACATCATTATATATGCAATATATATATATATATATATATATATATATATATATATATATATATATATATATATATATATATATATATATATATATATATATATATATCATATCATATCATATTAGTTACACAAATGCAGTTATGAAATATAATTGGAATGTTAACATCCAATGTAAAATCTATGGAGTTCATAACCAACATTCAACAACCCCTTATTTTTAACTTCCTGTCGTCCTCGTGATCCTGACTCAGTAGATAAAATCGACCAATCAATTTGCAGCTCTCTGACGTCATAACTACAGTACCTTAGTAATTGGGATCACGGAGTAGTATGCCTAACGTTTAGTTAACTTACATTACCTAGGATCAGTCACTGTTGATGTGATTAGATTTCAAAAAGTAGTAACAACAGACGGTTATGTAAACGCTTACCATTTTTGGAACATTTTTAGTAGATAACACACTATTCTCTTCAATCTTTGGAACATTTTTAGTAGACAACACACTATTCTCTTCAATCTTTGGAACATTTTTAGTAGACAACACACTATTCTCTTCAATCTTTGGAACATTTTTAGTGGATGACACACTATTCTCTTCAATCTTTGGAACATTTTTAGTAGATAACACACTATTCTCTTCAATCTTTCTGAACATTATTGCCTGATCCCCTTTACACTCACATAATGACCTTAGCGTGATATTTAATTGTTAGAGGAAAGCTCATAACCAATTAAATTTATCCTGTAATTTATACGGCATTGTATAAATCACAGAGGATAAAAGTTAAACTAAAATAACATCAAGTAATGTAAATCTGAGCGGGAAAAAATTATTCATTCTTTTGAAATTGCAGCCGACTGATGTACGCACTGTTAACATTTGCATTTGTTGTTTTCCAAATCGTAAATTCCCTTTGAATGATTGTTTTTGCAAATCAAAAACGTCAGATATGCAAAAATCATGTCCGTGCAGAGGGATAAAACATTTGATTTCATTCTAAACAACTCTCATGGAACAGTTAAATATGACTCGCTAATAGAGTGGCGTTCGACGTCAACAGTGGAGTCATTTGTATTCTGTGTTTATTTTATTCCTTTTTTTTATTTAAATAAAGGTTTTACAGTTTATGTAAGGTATATGCGGGTATTCCAGGGCACTGTGAGTCAAAATAATCATGATAATATTCGCGTACCTCTCTACCCGTTGCACTATGTGTGTATATATGTATGTATGTATATATATGTATATATATGTATATATATATATATATATATATATATATATATATATATATATATATATATATACATGCATCCATATATATATATATATATATATATATATATATATATATATATATATATATATATATATTCATTTATATATATATATATATATATATATATATATATATATATATATATATATGTATATATATATGTATTTATTTATATTTATGTATATATATATATATATATATATATATATATATACATACATATATATGTATATTTATATATGTGTATATAATGCAAGGGTAAAGGGTACCCTTATCTAATGAATGTGGCTATGAGATATGCAATACAAAATATTTCATAAAATATAAAAATGCATAAAATAAATATCAAAATTACAATAACCTACCTTATTAGCTCGCTTTTAAAATAATATTGTTTTGAAATTCTAGAAACAAAAACGATAGATTTCCTCCCATTAAAATTAAACCGATAAATTTGTAATTTCTACCTTCCACTATTAGTATGATAACATGGGTAAACTTTACTAACCATATCACCATTTACCTTATACAATTATCTGTTTGGAAAGACCCTGACTTTGAGAAGAGAAGTCAAACATCGGTTTATAGTGTAATTCATTTTTTTTTAGGTATAGATACTCGTTAATTATTATTTTTTTTACAACAGCGATATTCCATGATAATGTTTGAATGGATTTAGTTCACCATCTGACATGTATCTAGACAAATATTTTTCCATTTGACATGATCTATGATCACTCGGAATTATAGTATAACGAATATAGCCTCAAGCACAACTGCCTTACTGTACCATGTGAACGGACTCGCCAAGGAAAAGAGACGTTTATCTGGAGTGTTTACATGTCTACTATTGATAATGTTTCAGCACTCCCTGAAAAACCTCATGATCCCGAGTTGTCACATTTTTCCTGTTTATCTATTGTGAACGGACTGATTCATTCAGAGGGAACCCTAGCTATTTACATATATAGAATCTAAAGACCACTTTGACAATACGTATTTTAACCATTAATAGCCACAATTAGCTATGGAATAGTCACTTTCCCGAGCGACCATGAACTCGAAACAAACCAAGTAAGAAACGGAGCACATCCTGTCAGCGAGTCGAGAGGCTAAGGGGTCCTTGTGGCTCTTGATAATGCCTATTTATGAGCCTTAATAATTAAATGTCTATTAGATCTCAAGTTGCATTCTAAACTTTGTTCTTGTTTTTTTTTTTTTTTTTTTTTTGGGGGGGGGGGGGGCTTACAAGATATCTAGGAGAGAAATTGAAGCCAGCATTACATTTCTATTTTCCATATTTCGACTTTCGATTAATTCAATTAATAGTTGAAAATTCATAGGTGAAGTTTTCATCGCGAATCGAAACATTTTGCCTGCTTTGATTCTCACCAACCTCGACATCACGAAGTCATTAAATGCTCAAGGCAGAGAACTGTCTGATATAAGGTTTGTTTTGTCACTTGCATCCAGGCAGAATTGCCTGCTTATAAGACATGGTTCACCTCATTATTATAAACTTTTAAAAGCAACTGGTTTATAATTGAATATATCTTCCTAATGAGGACAGCACGGTTAAGGATAATATCATATTTATGTGTTTAGTATAGACCATTATGATTTCAAATATCGAGAGGGAGATAGAAAATTAGATGGCGAGATAACGTGAAGGATGATCTAGACTCTAAAGACAGAGATTTAGTGGAAGAGGATGCCTTTGATAGAAAGCATTGAAAAGAACGCATCAGGCAACTGAACTTTTACTGTATAGTTAACGGTTGGAAAGAAGATTGTAATTTCAAATATATACTGTATTATATCTGGTTTTACTCCTTTCGGACCATAGGAGATTAATTAGAAGTGATGTTTACCTAATAAATCCTAGTTGAGCAGGTTGGCAATGTTTAAATATGTATAATAATATTAAAAGTTATATGATAGTAATAATGAGGGGTAGATGGAGATGGTTTGGGCATGCTGTTCGCCCTACCCAAGAGAGATTAGTTCACCAAACGTTCAGCTGGCCTCCACAAAGCACTAGAAGAGTTGGAAGACTCAGGCCCACATGGATGAGGACTATGAAGCGCGAAGTGGGAGATGATGAATGGAAAAGTATTCAATTAAAAACTCAAGAAAGCGACTACTAGGGAAATCTAACCGAGGCCCTTTGCGTCAGTAGACATTGGAGGAGATGGTGAATAATAATGATAATTATTTAGCCAATAATATATCCTGGTAACAAAGCAAGTTTTACGGAATGAGAACAGTACTAAAGCACTTGGGAATATTAAGAGCCTACAAACTGGAAATTAACAGTTTCTGTATCAAAAGAAAAACGAAACGGGAGATTTAAAAAATTCAGAAAACATTAAGAAATGTCTTACAATACTCAAACACATAACATCTTTTTCTTTTAAATCTTTCTTTGCATAGCCGTGATCATAATTTATTTTACCATTTCTTGAACTTTTCCTTTCCACAAGTTTCTCGTTAAACAAAGCCAGGATAACCCAAGGGAATTCTCGTCCTGTGGAATTTCAAATCACCTCGTAAAAGGCAGAGGACACTTGAAATAACGGCTTTCTGTAACAAGAGTAATTCCTTCTTCGTTTTTTATTAATAAATCATTTTCCGAAAAAAAAATCTGTTCGATTTTTGGATCTTTTGTACGGAAAGAAAAATAATTTATACGATGGTGGTAGTAAAATTTAGGATATAAATAAAACAAATGATATGAAAGTAAAACTAAGCAAAGGCAGTATGCTTAGCATAAAGAAAAAAAATTATAATGCATGACAACTTCATATAAGGAAAAATATCTAAAAAGTCTCTTTCTCGCTATTATTTCTAATTAGATTTGACGAGTAACATATTTTGACATGTTTTAATAGAATTTGATATCCCATACTTCATTAAGCAAACACATTCTTGAATATAATAACAATAGGGATAAGATATCGTGACAAGTGATTTGAGAAATCCGTTTATATTTTTTCTATTTCCTTTAATCTTTCGATAAAAGATCAGGGAACCATGAAATGGTGGAGGCGTTCCCCACGAGCTTCGATGTGGTCCCGTGACCCGTAAAACGTGATAATTAAAACGTCGTGTTACTTTTAACACGTGAATAACGGCGCCCTTAACCGAGGCCCATAAAGAGAGAGTGTGGTGCCACTACGTCTTTTGTACTTTGAACTAAAACATGATCTGTTTATGAATTTAAAAAAAAATACAATTTCTTATGTAAATTTACACATCAGTAAACGAGGGATTAACATTTTCAAACAAATATACTAAGTGTCAGATATTCTTAATTGACGAAACCTAATATGATAAAAAATCTCAGGTATAGAAGAATATGAAAATCATTTTTTTTATGTAAATCTAAATATTAATAAACAAATTATGAACATTTTAAACGCAATATACTGATAATTCTCAGATATTCCTAATTTATGAAACCTAATATACTAAAAATTCACGGATATAGAAAGAATTTGACGGTTACATTGATAATGATGATATAGCCCAACAATACATTTGGGTCGCTATTTTTTAATGAAAGCAATTTAGAATTTTATTTACGAGTACCCCTGGTATATATCATCATAATTGTGATTAAATTGGTGGGGACATAAATGATGATATCAATGTACACATAAGGAGATTTATGACTGCTCACATTAAGCCTAAGACCTCCAATTTAGGCTTATATTAGTCCATTAAATTATAAATCATTAATTACATATTATGGCTATGTGTGAGGTGATTTAACAAATGTTTGCACCTATCATTAATCTAGGAAACAGTATAGATAAATTTCGCAATTTGGATGAAAAACAATACCTTTGTTTACCGAATTCATTTATCTTTTAATTACTCTCTCATTAACTACAAATCTTAATAAAGCTAATGTATTTTCTTTTTCACACAAACCAAATATCACCATTAATCAAAGTTTTTTTTTTTTTTTTTTTTTTTTTTTTTTTTTTTTTTTTGAGAGAGAGAGAGAGAGAGAGAGAGAGAGAGAGAGAGAGAGAGAGGCTGATGATAAAAGTGTCATTATTGAGATGATGAATTGCATATGGAAACTTAATTGCAGCGGAGCACCTGAGTTCATCATTCATCATTATCACGCTCAACCTTCACCATTTTAATGACACTTTCCCTTCGAAAGTAATCCAACGAAAACAATGGGAGGTGGAATATCGTACTTAGCATCTTATTCAAGGCGGACTTAACGAAATAACACTTCATTAATTGTTGCCAATAACAGAGATAGATGAAGCGTTATCGCCAATTGAAAAGGAATGAAAAATCCTATTAAAGGTCCATTAGCATATTGAAGGGAAATCCCTAATCAATCATAAATATAAGAGATAGAGCTGTCTGGACATTGATGTACTTTGATTAATCACTTCTTTAATGAACTCGTCCTTATGCAAAGATCTGCTGACCGCACAAGATATTCCTCGAGATCCCTTTTACCAAATACGATAAGATACTCCATCAAGCGACTGTCAGGGATTATTAGGTGATTATGATTCCTTGTTGATCTGTTTTCTGTTATATAATATTAAACAAAATGTAAAATACCCGACCAAAGATTTGTTTTGCTTGAGCTTACCAGAAACTATACATATATTGGAGGTGCGATAGTATCATATAATATACAGTATATATATATATATATATATATATATATATATATATATATATATATATATATATATATATATATATATATATATATATATATATATATATATATATATATATATATATATATATATACATATATACATATACATATATATATATCATATATATATATATATTTACATATATATATATAATTAGATATATATATATGTATATTATATATATATATATATATATATATATATATATATATACTGTATATATATACATATTCTATATAATGTATATATACTGTATATATATACATATTCTATATAATGTATATATACTGTATATATACACACAAATATATATAAATATATATATAATATATACATATATATATATATATATATATGTGTGTGTGTGCATATGTATATACAGTATATATATTTGAAATAAACCCATCTCCATCATGATAGCTAAATCGTGAGTTTGCATCACGTGGTTATTTTAAATGAACATATATCACAAGCACACGTGATTTCAATCAATGTAAATATCACCCACGACAGGAATATGTAGGGGGACTTGTCATAAACTTTTATCTCTCTTGATAGCCTATAGTAGTCGGTAGAGCCTCTGCAGGAATGGTTTCCAGCCGAACTGGTAGGGGTTCGAATCTCCACCCGGCCAGAAGCTGTTACCATAAAATGAATTCCAAGTGGATGTATATTCCCAAGATAGAATTCGGTATTAAATGCCATTCGTGGGTGATATTTACATTTATTGAAATCATGTGTGCTTGTGATATATATATATATATATATATATACATATATATATATATATATATATATATATATATATATATATATATATATATTATATTTGAATTGGTAGATATGATCATTTGGATTGCCGAGGATTTAGGAGGAATTGAAAAATAAAAACCAGCTAAACATTAATTGGCTTTAAATCGTGAAATATTCAAAGATAATTATTGAATCAGCCAATTTGACTCATAGATTTATATAACCTTTCATTTATGATAAGACAAAATATCTTGAAGATTTGCCTAATAAATATAAATACTTTTCGCTGCCTTTTATGCGTCCTAATCCTTTCATGGATATATATATATATGTATATATATATATATATATATATATATATATATATATATATATATATATATATATATATATATATATATAGAAGAGAGAGAGAGAGAGAGAGAGAGAGAGAGAGAGAGAGAAATTAGGAGTAATAATGAATAAAATCTTATGTATATCAGGAAAAAACGCACCATTGATGGAAAAAAAAATCAGTTCCCTCGGAGAAACTAGTTAGAAATTATTTCCATTTCCTTTCTAAACTTAATTGACTCTCTCTCTCTCTCTCTCTCTCTCTCTCTCTCTCTCTCTCTCTCTCTCAGCATATGAATGAGACATACATGGCTAAGGCAACTGCAGTATCATTTAAATTAGACATCCGCCTAACGAAGACAGAAACATGACCAGGCACAACCTCTATAAACACTGGTCTATGTTGCATATCTTTGCTCGCAACGCTAATTCCCCACCTTTCCTCATCGAGTCTATCTAGATGTCTATTTTTTTAGATATAAATAAATGATTTATTTGAAATGTAGAAATACTTTTAAGTTCTTATTAAATTGTGTAAGCATTTGATGTAATCAAATATCACATGCATATGTAATGTATCCATCTAAACCATATTAGATAACTATAATAGACAGAATATCTTTTTTTCTGTTTTGCATTTAAGAGGAACAAAGGTAATTTGGAGCTATTTCATTAGTAAAATAACGAAAAGAAATATCGTAAAAAGTTATATACACACTAAAACTAAGGTAACACAGAAAAAAAAGATACAAATAAACCACTGCTTCCATGTACATAAAGAGAAACTGACACGTCATGGAACGGGAGTGAGGAGTGTCACCGTGAATAGCTCTAATTAAAAAGGTCTCCTCTGGTATTGTGTCGAGAAAAAAAATAGAAGGATATTTTGCCAGATTTATTCAGAGTGGGAGTTATGGGGGAGTGAGAGATTGGTGCTCACAGCTGTAAAGTATCACCGAAGATGATACGGGCGTGTGAGACGTTAGTGGAGATTGAGGGGTCCTCCTAATTTGGACCTCTTGGCAGTTTAGGCCTATTAAGAAACACGACTTTTATTCCGGTCCGATCGATGTAGTCTCTGATTAACTTTCGCCTCTGTAGACATATGCATGCAAAGTGGTGTAAGATAAGAAACAGCGAGTGAATGTGGAATTTGACTTATTATCATGTTAATTAGTTTTAATATTTTAGAGAGAGAGAGAGAGAGAGAGAGAGAGAGAGAGAGAGAGCGTGTGTGGGAGGACAAAATAGGGGCTGAGAGAGATGGAAGGGGATCGAGAGAGGTACCGGCTTTAACCAAAGGTGCATTTCATCAACATAGTTGGCGTTTTTGAACCGAAAAGAGAAAGTGGCACTTTTAAGTGATTTATTTTCTTCTGATTTTGAAAAGGTACAGTTTAAGTAGCCACATTAAGCTAAGGAATTTCATATACAAAACCTCCATAACTGAGTTACATTGTGGCTAGCGAATAATGTAATAATAAATGTCAGATAACGTTTTGATAGAGCTTGTCAAAATGAAGGAAATAAATATTTCTACTATAAGTAAAAGCAGCTTGGTTTGGTAGTTTTGTAATGTGATGGAAACTAATACATTTCATGTTGAAAATGCTTCTCCTAGATAAGATACCTGCGATTCTAAAAGATTTTAGTCGAATCTGTTCCTTAAGCTCAAAGTGGACTTTACCAATAAAAATTATTATATAAGTAGGCTATATATAAAAATTTATATATACAGTATATATATATAAATATATATATATATATATATATATGTATATATATATATATATATATATGTATGTATATATATAAATATTATATATATATATATATATATATATTATATATATACATATATATATATATATATATATATATATATATATATATACTGTATATATATATATATATGTGTGTGTAAGAGAGAGAGAGAGAGAGAGAGAGAGAGAGAGAGACTTGTGTACTGTTGGAACATATTGGTTGAGGGGGAAGAAAGGAAGCGGGGCGCCGCCAGGTATCTCTAGTGAAAAAGCACGAATAGAGCAAAACACCAATATAATCTGTAGTTCTCGTGTAAAGAGAGACATTATCACCTAAATGCCTGGTGTTAGCACCTCGTAAACCGTTGAATCAACAAGGTGTCCTTAAGCTTCGGCGGAAATAAATCGTCTCAAAGTGCAAAAAAGATTTAGTTTTTTCCTTTTTTTCCAATGAGCTTTAGATCTCCTGATTGCCTGAATGGGTTAAGGGTTATTGGGCTCTTAGTTTTGTTGCCTCAGCTAACGAGGGATCTCGGGAATTTCAACACGTCTTGACGTGCGGGATACATTTCTGTTTTATTAGCATTCTAATCTGTTCTCGGCCTTAACAACGAGCCGTTTATGTCATTATTTATATTTTTTGCTAAGAATATATATACATATATATATATATATATATATATATATATATATATATATATATATATATGCGTGTGTGTGTATACATACACACACACACACACATATATATATATATATATATATATATATATGTATATATATGTATATATAATACACTATATAAATTCTCTCTCTCTCTCTCTCTCTCTCTCTCTCTCTCTCTCTCTCTCTCTCTCTCTCTCTCTCTCATCTTCTTTAATGGTACTGTTTGCTTTGTTGGAAAATATGTCGTTTAAGGTAACATTTTAAGAGCAACCACCAGTATAGCATTGCTTTGCAAAAGAAAAAAAAATATCTGAAATTAAAGTAAAGGAAATATAGGATTAAAAAAAAAAAAAAAAGGTATTCCCCAATGCCCATCACTAGGTGGAGTCTGCACATGCAAACTTGAATTGTACATTGGGGCGGATGGCGAGTTTTTTGCTCGGATAAACGAGTTGCGCTCTCGATA
>NC_090751.1:39047715-39060215 GCF_036898095.1 Palaemon carinicauda
TGTAAAGTTAATGTTAGTGGAGTCCTATCAAACGAATTTCCAGTGAACAGTGGAGTACTTCAAGGGAATGTGTTGTAACCTATGTTGTTTATCCTCCACATGGATTTCTTTAATGCGTAGAACAGTTGGGGATGGTGGGGAAGGGTTGGACTGGATACGTGATTGGAAATTAGCTGACGTAGAGTATGCTGATGACGCTGTCCTTATTAGCAGAACACTACAGGACTTGCAAAGCTTGCTTACCATAATATATGAAATATCACATAAAGTTGGGCTCAAGATAAACAGAAGAAAGATAGAGATGAGGAGAAAGGAATATGCAATTGAAGATGAAATATCATTAGAAGGAGAAAGGATTGATGAGTAGGAATCATTTGAATATTTAGGAACTATGATCTCTAATACAGGATTTTTAGAATTAATAAAGAACTGAAAAAAGCAAATCAGACAATGTCTAGGTTAAGTAAAATTTGAAAATCAAATTGCCTGAAATTACAGGCTATATATCATTTTAGTGAGATCAGTGTTACTGTATGGTCATGAATCGTGGTATGAAACAATATTCAATATATTTTGTAGATGTGAGAGAAAAGTCCCCAAAAGGACATTTGCAGTTAAATGGTAGGACAGGATTAGAAATAACAATATAAGAGAGATTACTCGAGTGCCATCTGTTGATGAGATCATGGTGATGAGTAGATGGAGAAGGTTTGCGCATGCTCTTCGCACTCCCAAACTTTCAATTGGGCTACACAAGGTACTAGAAGCGTTGGAAGACCCAGGTCTACATGGCTGAGGAATATTAAACGTGAAGTAGAAGATGATGAATGGAGAAATATTGATTTAAAAGCTTAAGATAGCGACGACTGGCGAAATCAAACCAAGGCCATTTGCGTCAATGGGCGTGGGAGTTTATGATGATGATGATGATGATG
Organism: Palaemon carinicauda; assembly: GCF_036898095.1. Taxonomy (NCBI): domain Eukaryota; kingdom Metazoa; phylum Arthropoda; class Malacostraca; order Decapoda; family Palaemonidae; genus Palaemon; species Palaemon carinicauda. The sequence goes on from NC_090751.1 coordinate 39,048,651, forward strand.
ATGATACTGCTATATATATATATATATATATATATATATATATATATATATATATATATATATATATATGTGTGTGTGTGTATATATATATATATATATATATATATATATATATATATATATATATATATATATATATATATATATATATATATATATATGTGTGTGTGTGTGTGTGTGTGTGTGTGTATGTGTGTATATAGATAGATATGAATATTGATGCATATATGTATAAATTTCTCCTACACTGGATGGATTGAATACACAAGTGTCTTGTCTTTTATAAGATATTATGGACTGGGTTCATATTGCATTAGAGGAGTAAAAATAGCTCCAAGATTGCACTATGAAACAGTCAGAAATACAGTAACAATATGTATTTGGGTTATAATTCTTGCAGGATGTTATTTATACATTAAATATTAATGAGGAAATATGTGTGTCAGAGAGAGAGAGAGGGAGGGGGCCGGTTTGTTAATAACGAACTCATATAAAAAGATCCTCTTCATGTAGCAAGCAGGTAATCTAATAGTAAAAAGAACAATAATCATTATTTCTTACTTGAACTATCGCACAATCATGTTTATATACATGATTTATACCTACCCATTTCCATCACTCGTTACAAATATTTTTTTTTGTAAATGTCTTAGCACAAGTGATGTACTGCAAATAAACAGATTATCATTTTTTTATATTGGACACAAGTTTATGTTAGAAAATTCTTGATTAAATGCTTCATCTAGGGTTTATTGATATACCCAAATAAGAAAGCAGCTGGCTTTTTTCGTTAGGAAAAATATGAATTTTATATTTAAATCTCTAGTCTGTGTAATTCTCATTGTTTAATACTGCAAGTAAGTAAAAATACTACTACGTATATGCGCGTAATGAATTGTAAGGCAATGTGAGTTTTCAGACATAGTCTGTATATACATATATAAGTTCACGAGTGTTTCATTATATATGTATGTATATATATATATATATATATATATATATATATATATATATATATATATATAAATTGTATATATGCGTATATCAATAGATGTATATATACACATATACACGTGCATATATATATATATATATATATATATATATATATATATATATATATATATACATGCACGCACATTATATATATATATATATATATATATATATATATATATATATATATATATATGTGTGTGTGTGTGTGTGTGTGTGTGTGTATGTATACATATATATATATATATATACGTATATATATATATATATATATATATATATATATATATATATATATATATATATATATATATATATATATATATATATCCCGGAAATACTTCTTTCATTGATGTACAAACACCTCGAAATCATAACAACGGGCTTCACGAGATTACAATGAGAAAGACGAGGTATACGGGAGATTTGTCGTCTCCTGTAAAGTAACATCAAGAGCAAACAATAGCGCCTAAATCTGTCAAGTTTAAACTCGGCAACAAATCCTAAGGGATTAAACTACATCTGAAGAAAGTAATTTTTTTTTTTTTTTTTTTTTTTTTTTTTTTTTTTTTTTTTTGCCGTTCGAGGTAGGCTTATGCGCATCCTACTCTAAAAGCCATTGTATGGTTCTGAGTCTGTTGTAATTACGCGACCTAACGTTCCCCCAGTGACTCTCATAACTTATTAAGGGAGGAGTGAGGAAGATGAAAAAGTAAATGAAAAAGTCACAGAGAGAGAGAGAGAGAGAGAGAGAGAGAGAGAGAGAGAGAGAGAGAGAGAGAGAGAGAGAGAGAGAGAAAGTCTCCAAGGGCCAAACACTTCTCATCGATCAACTCTGATATGACATACAAGAGCTCGGCCAAAGGAAGAGTTGTTAGGCCGCCCTTGTAGTAAGACGGCTAAACAAGAGCCCTACAATAGGCGGAGATATCTCGAATGTCTTTCTACTTCAACAAAAACTGATAGCTTTAAATGATTTCTCTGTTCTCGGGATGATAATGGAAAACCCATCATTTTCTTTTCGTTTGGAGTTGCTCGTGATGAAATGGTTTGATCTGAACATTATCGACTTATCCTTTTTCAATAATTATTTCTCTAAATGCTCTATTATATTGGAAAATATTCCATCCAAAAATCTTAGTTTAATTATCTTTCAAAGAATTTACTTAGTTTTGTGTTTAAATGTATTTAATGACATTCTCCACCCAATGAAATATGTACTATTGTATTTACTCAGGTTTGGTTCTTCATCCGATTTACTACGGAATGAAAAACGAAAAAAAAAGTTCAGAAAACCAACAAAACCAGAAAGTCATATAAGTCTATCAAAGGCTCTATAGAAACGCAGCTTTAATAAAAAGAACATCGAGGAAGAGAAAATAAAACATCGCCTTTGCTTGTTTGTTACAGACTGGTATCGGAAATAATAGAAGGATTCATCTTGCTTTATTCATCATTCACATAGGCTTAAATGTTCATGTAAGCCTTGACACTTCGGGTATTAAATATTAATTGCCATTTATATCTACTTATTTAAATGGATATAACGCATACATTATGAAAGCTCTGCACTAAGAATATAGAAGTAAAGAAGGACCGGTAGAGCATTTTTTGGGGCGCTTGGAAGTTTGAACGATCAGACTTTCTTTAGCCTGTCAATAAAATACGGCTCCTTGAATCACCATTAGATAGTAGGTTGAAATGAAGTAATGTGACATGAGAACATATATATATATATATATATATATATATATATATATATATATATATATATATATATATATATATATATATATATATGTCTGTGTGTGTATGTATGTGTGTATATATATACAGTATATATGTACAGATATATATATATATATATATATATATATATATATATATATATATATATATATATATATATATGTCTGTGTATATATATACAGTATATATGTACAGATATATATATATATATATATATATATATATATATATATATATATATATATATATATATATATATTCATGTGTACTTGTGGTTATGCATGTCTAAATTTATGTACACACACATGCATACACACACACACACACATATATATATATATATATATATATATATATATATATATATATATATATATATATATATATATATATTTATATATATATATATATATGTTTGTGTGTATAGAATAATATAAACAGCTAGGGCCTCGAACAATATGAGAATTCATTAGCTCAAAGCACTCATATCATTCGAATTCGAAAAACATCTAACGGGAAAAACAGCATTAGGTGGATAGCAAATACTGACTTAAGCGGGTGAAACTTTTTTCATTTTTATGAATAAAAATCTGCTTCCTTCATAATGTTCTCGGGTTAGGAATTTTTTTTTCTGGAGCAGTCTGGACTTCTGTTAGCTCATCCTCGTTAACCCCACCGAATATAGGGACTTATCTTGCCAGAACAAGGGCCCCGGAAGCACTATCGGCAAGCATTTGATCAAGTGCATCGTCACTTGGATACAGATGGTGGTTAGAAACTTCTATCCATCGAGAATGGTGGCAGAGTCACATTTTCCCATGTTTTTATTAGACTGTCTATAGCATCTTCCACCAAAAAAAAACCTTTTTCCAAAACTGATGATCAGGCATCAGAGCAGCAGGATTGGGATTGGAGGGAGGTCATCCTCCATATTGGGATTATCAAGATTAGCATCCGCATCCTCGGCAAACCCGCATATCAACCTGTGACTCGGTGCTTGAGCGGAACAGACGAAAAATAATGGTATATTTCGCCACTACAGTACATTTGCTATGATATCCTGGTCCAAAGGTTGGATCAAGGAGGTCGTGTTCAGAGGAAGAAAGATGATCTCTACACATGGATGAAGGTCCAAAAGATAATCAGGGTGTGCTGGGTAGTTATTTACAATGAACTCTCTTCCTTCCTGCCTGCATTTACGACGAGCATCTAACACAAAACAGTGCAAGACCAAATAACGGGCAATCTGTGATGTGCTCTTGCCTTCGGTGATGAGGCCCAGTACACTAGGGAACCCTTCATATAAGACAGGTGCTTAGAACATCTGGGGTTTCGCGCCGTATGTATGACAAGAGGCTTCATTTCATGGGATCCTGTTTGATTTGTGAAAATCATAATTGTGATCTAACTCTTGTCCAATTTTGGCCACGGGCTTCCTTCACGGACTTTGTTTTTCATCTAGAGTAATATCTTCGCTCTCTTTTCAGTTAATATAGATATGTAAATATCTTTCTGTATTCATAAAAACATCACTCGCAACCTGTCTGGTATCAATCACAAAAGACCATAAAGCTTTCACATATTTCACAATTTCATCATTTCCTCGTTATATGGTGCACACCATTCACTCATGAACACCCATAATATACCCGATAGCTCTATTTCATTCTTTTGCATATAAATCACTTCACTCGTATATTCAAGTGAGAATACCATTTTTTTTCAATAATTATCATACAGTACACATCTTGGTCATATGATTCGTACAAATCATCTTACTATTCGGGAGAATATATTTTCCCTTCCAATGATCGTGCTCTGTACTTCTTGGATGCGTCATAGTATTATTAGAATTTGTTTAATCATTTAGAGAGAGGTCGTACTGTTACTATATATATATATATATATATATATATATATATATATATATATATATATATATATATATATATATATATATGTGTGTGTGTGTGTGTGTGTGTGTGTGTGTGTGTGTTTGCGTGTTTGTGTGCATATATGAGTCGGGAAACCTTAACCTGGTGAGAGAGTTTGCGTATCGGCATGATCAGCAAAGCGGTACTAGTCTGGCCACCCATGCTAAGTTGGTTTGCTGTAAGCGATCAAACGAAACTATCCTTCCATAACCAATCCATATTGACCAGCGTGGTGATGAAAACTGGCCAAACTCCAGATATGAATTGACATGTCTGAGGCCTTTGTCCTGTACTAGACAAGAAACGACAGCATTTATTATATCGTTTAAAAGTATCTGACCTCCTTAGCCAAAATTTTGATTCTTTAGGAAAAAGCAACACTAGATAACAGGATTGAAATATTTTAGAATTTATATATTTCATACTAATACCAAATCAAATATGAATTTCATTATTGTTTTAAATTATTATGCATATGACAATTTAAAAAGGCTCTTATTTCGTTTCTGCTTATAAAAAAATTCAAGAAAATCTAATTAATAAATCAATATTTAATATTGCATTCATTCTGACTTTCCTTTTGAGCGTTCGGCTTAGAAATAAGAATTTTATTATATGCATTGTCTGAGCTTCTACAGAGCTTCTATCATTTTGAATAATTTGAACTAGTGATATATAAATCATCTAATATTTATCGCATTTCTACACTATGATTCATTATAAGGTATTCAAATAAGGGTTTTAAATGTTATTTGTGGAATTGATCTTTGCTCTTTTAGGTAGTTGAATGACCAAACAACTATTTTCTAACAGTTTAAGCAAATGGTGTGTCCCTATTGGCTAAGTCTGAATAGTGTGTTTCTATTGGCCAAGTTGATCAAGAAGAAACAACCCCCAATATTCCTGAAAACTAGATAATTCCAGTATTTTACTCTCAAAACGCCCCCACTAAAGCCATCTATTGGTACCTTAAAGAACATGGGAATATTCAGTCGATCAACAATGAAATTATTGTATTTTTCGTTGAAAATACGTTAAAAGTCCTATACACTTAGGTGATGATAATTATACAGACAATAGAACGAGTCTTTCATTTTTAAGGCTACAATAAGAAGTATTTTGACTGGATTAAGAAATATTAGAGGGAAATTCTGGACTATAGTTCTGGCAAAATTGGATTGGTATGTCAGACGGGTCCAGAATTACCAACTAAATTAAGTGGAAAGAATAATTTATAATGAAGCAGTTATCAGTCATTTCATCATATAACAATGAATAAATATGTATATTTTACAAGTATTATTTCATCGTCTTGCTAAAAGGATAATGAACAGACCATATAATACGATTCATTTTTTTCAAAACCGGAAGGTTTGCAGAGCCTATTCCCCGATGGATAGGAACGTAAACATTAGATTCTTTTAACTTTTTTTTTATTATAGCAAAATGTTTTCTTTTTAATCAATTAGTTCATGTCAGTTTCAAATATCTTTAGATAGTTTATTTTTAAATGTAGAAGACAGTTCATTGATATAGGCTATGATGAAGCCATGTAATTATTCATAAACCCTTTAATCTAAAAGAACTATCAACAGACGACAATATATAGTAAGGGATTTTCATGAAGATACTAATTATAGATCGACAACCAAAGCTGTATTTCCTTTATCTACTTGTACATCGATTTTATATAATGTAATAGTGTCTGAAATGTTGAGTCACAAAGGAATGGATTTTTGAGGAAACGAACAAGAGCTGCCAACAACATTGTAAACATAGTTTTGATTTTGCATGATGTTGACATTATTATAAGCAGGATTACAGTAGAATTATACTTCAATTAAAGTTTTGTTTTCAATTTGGATAAGTATTAGAAAGATTGCTAGTTTATCTTTCGTAACACCTCTTGAATTTCAATGGGTTGGCTAGCTTAGTGCGTAAGTAGCCTCCTGTTTTGAATGCACCATTTTCCTTTTAAATTTAATTATATGATGAGATTCATATATTATTTAAAATATTAATGAAAGTTTGTTACTATGAAAATAATGTTATGATTTTATCAAAAACTACATAATACTAATAACCGTTCAAGAACTGTGAAAAAAACTGGTAGAAGTAGAGGGATATGCCATAAAAAAACTATTGTATATTTCTTCAACAAAACCAGGAAAAAAATATCCAGAGAAAATATGTGTCAGCATTACAAAAATACAAAAAAAAAATATCCAGAGAAAATATGTGTCAGCATTACAAAAATACAAATGTAATTCTTCAAATATTGAAGCTCAATCATGAATTATTTTTGAGGTTTGTTTAAAAGTTTAAAAGAAATTCTAGATCTGAGTGCTGGTGCTACTGATGAGGGTGGAGTCAATGACGTAGGGGTTCCAGGATGTCCAACATAAACATTAGATGTTTTACTTAACCATAAACAAACAATTTGTAAATATGAGCCTAAATCTAAACAAAATACGTGTTTAGTAAAAACTATATTAATTTGACCTTACAAGAAAACGTTTTTTGTCTCATTTACTTCGATTCCCTTTTCTTATAGAGCATTAGAAGTTACAGCCCTTCTACTTGGTCGCCTATTCTTGTAAACTTTACGATTCCTTGGAAAATTATATTGAGAGAAAACGAAGGTATTACCCAGACAAAAAAAAGAGAAAATTAAAAATAAAATACCAAGCTTTACCCTTTTTTATTATGTAATATGCCGTAAGAAAAAATGTAACATATGAAACGTTTTCTGCATCTAAAGGTAGGCTGCAATGTTTTCTCACTCATAGAGACGATAGAATTTTCAGCTGACGGGCAATAAGGTGATTGCAGAAAAATTTTCAATTTGTTAAAGGGAATCCTCAATGATAATGTATTTGATTCTGACTGCATTTAAAATATGGATGAGTGTGGTCTACAATATATGGAGATTCACAGGTCAACGTTTCAACTAAGTCCGTAAAGCAGTTTCTGGCGAAAATCAAACAAGAGTCGGACTACCGTTATGTTTATGTTTTGCATAAATCAAACAGAATCCCATAAAATGGAGACACTCTTCGTACATACGACATGACACCCCAGATGTTATAAGCACCTGCCCGATATGAAGGCTGCCCCTCTATACTGGGGCTCATCACCGAAGGCATGGGTTACATCACAGCTTGCTCGTGATGTGTTATTGCACTGTTTTGTGTCCGATGTCTGACGTAAATTTAGGTAGGAAGGAAGATTATCTTACGAACCTTTGTTCATGTGTAGAGGTCACCTTTTTCCATCCGAACACGACCTCCTAGATCCAACATTTGGACCAAAAGATCATAGCTAATGCACTGTACAGGAGAAACCTAATATGATATTTTTTCGTCTGCTCCGCTCAAGCACCGAGTCACAGATTAAGGTGAGGGACATACAGTATTAGCCAAGGATGGGGATGCTGATCTTGATGATCCCAATATGGAGGATGACCCTCAAATCCTGATTCGACTAATTCTCCTGTTCTGATTTCTGGTTATCAGTTTTGGAAGAAGTTTTTTTTTTTTTTGTGAAAAATGAGATAGAAAATGTAATAAAAATATCGGGAAACATGACAACGCCACCATTCTGCATAGATGAAAATTTCTTTACCACCCCTCCCCCCTCCCCCTCAGTACACAAGTAATGACAACCATACCCAAATTCTTGCCGTCAGTGTTTACGAGGTCGTTGCTCTGTTCCGTGTAGTTAACCAAAAAGAGGTGACTGAAGTCCAGGCTGCTCCAGTAGAAGATTCTTTACCCGAAAACATTATGAACTTTGCTTCACTTGAAGACCCCTACAGGAGAAACTTTAGCAGAAGTGGAGAGAGGTAGAAGCTTCAGAAGCCTATGTGCCTTCTTTAAAGAAAGTCAGTGCTGTTCTTGTGTCTGTTAATCATTTGAAAGTATGTGTTAGTATTAATGAAGCACGTCTAATTCTTTATAGCTAATTCATTACTTGGCTAGATAAAGTGATTAATTTCTATAAAGTAGTTTACAAAGAAAATCCATGAAAGAAAACAGACTTTAATCACTCGTTTTGGCATTATGTCTCAGACGGGGGTCCAAGCACCTTCGACCCGTCTTTAAACTTCTCAAATAGCCTTTTTGGATGCCAGTGATTTAGGCAAATTTGAGGGTATTGACTATAAGTTCGCTCATTTTAGCAGTGGGGGGCCTGCGACGCTGAATGACGGCGAGGAGTCTCACAAGGCTCTCTCCTCAACTCCCTCTCTTTCACCTGTAACCTAGGATTAAGGCAAGTGTCTGTATCATTACAGTACATTTATGTATTATTTCTCTATCATGTTTTCAATAATTGCCACATTATTTGGTGCTATTCATATAAACGAAAAAAGTGTCACCCCGAAAACCAAGCGTTAGCTATCTATCTAGTATCTTTTTCACCAGATATGTTATTCGAATAGTACGAATTTGAATAATACGTGTGTTTTCATCCACCAAATTCTCGTATTATTCGGGGCTATAGACCCTTCCCCTAGTATGTGTGTGTGTGTGTGTGTGTGTATATATATATATATATATATATATATATATATATATATATATATATATATATATATATATATATATATATATAATGTATAGATAGATAGGTAGATAAGTAATGTGTGTATGTATGTATGTGTGTATGTATATATGTGTGAGTGATGGTTAGAAAGAGATCCAAGGCCTGCGCCATTAAATTTTATATTATTGATATAGGAGAAGAGTAAGTAGCTAAGGAGACAGATCAGCTTTTTTTAATGAAATTATAGCAAATATATCAGTAAATATATCTATTATTATTATTATTATTATTATTATTATTATTATTATTATTATTATTATTATTATTATTATTATTATTATTACAAATGAAGCTACAATCTTAATTGTAAAAGCAGAAGGTTTTCTATACAGGGTAAAGAATATATTACAAAAGCAAATAAGTAATTGAATATGTGAATATTATCACAAAATCAAGTTATTTTGCCTCATTTAATGTATCTCCATAAAAAAAAAACAATAAATTGTCTAATGCACATCAAGACGGTCTTCTACGTGCTTACTTTTACTTTTACGGGTTTATTTCTCGCCCTCCGTCAGACACTAAAAGTCTGTTCAGGCGGGCTTTGGTCTGTGAAAAAAATAATTTCTTTCCAGTTAATATTTTGCTCTGTATCTTATCAGTTATTTCGCTAGCATTTGTATTCAGGCTTAATAGTTTTCAGGTCACTTTCATAACACTTTCTAAAAAGATAAGTCTTCAGGTTTTTCTTGAAAGCTGCCACATTATTGCTATTCTTGACATCGAGTGGAAGGTCGTTGAAGAGTCTCGGTGCAGCATAACTGAACATTCTTCCTCCTATTGCATGATTCACACTAATTTCGAATAGTCTATGTGGGTCATCAGCATGTCTAACTCTTACAGCGGCGCTGGTAGCTTCAGGGTAGCGGACCAAGCAATCACGAAGATATTTAGGCTTATCACTTGTAAGCGCTTTGTGGGTCAACAAGCAAATCTTAAATTCAATTCTAGCCTTAACAGGTAACCAATGAAGATCGATCAATGCAGGAGTTATTCTCTTCCGTAGTTTAATGCCTTTTATCAGTCTAGCTGCTCGGTTTTGCACATTTTGAAGCTTTCTTAGTAGTGTATTGGGCAATTTGTAGTACAGAGAATTGCAATAATCAAGCCTTGATATTACGTGACTCATCACTAAAATTTTTGTACTGCCCTCTGTTAAATATTTTCTAATAAATGCTATGTTTCTCAGGTGATAGTTACACACTTAAACTGTGCTCACAATTTGGTCCCTCATTGACAAATTACAATCTATCAGTACACCCAAATTTTTTACAACAGGCACAATCCCAACATCAGCATCACCAATTTTTATACTTTGAATTAAATGGTAATTCTTCAAAGCCACCTTTGTGCCAAAAAACATACATTCTGTTTTATCATCATTTAATTTGAGCTTTTTCCTCTGTATCCATGTTTTTATTTCAGTCATTATCTCATCAATTTTCTTCTCTGTATCTTGTGTTGTTGAAATTGAGAGGTAAAACTGAGTATCATCTGCATATAGTTTAAAGCCCACTTTTTGTTTTTTTTCAAGATGTGTGATAGCTCGATAGTATATATGTTAAACAAGATAGGGCCCGACACTACCCTGTGGTACACCCTTCGTAAGAATTCTCTCACTGGATCGGTTTCCAGAAACTTCTACAATAGTCTTCCTATTCACTAAGTAACTTCACAAAAATTTCAGTGCTTCCTCAGTCACTCCAATAGACTTTAAGTCGTCAAGTAAGTACTCGTGCACAACAGTGTCAAAAGCAGCACTAAGATCTAACATAATCAAAATTCCACACTTTCCCTCATCAATAAGACCTATCATATCATTCATTATTGAGCATAAGGTAGTTTCTGTAGATTTCTTGTCATGTTCGCTGTAGCTCAGCTTCACCAATGGTGGTAATGGCATCAGTGATCGCATGCGTGAGGCCAGTGATGTTCTGTATCTTTGCTCAACACGAAATATATTTAATACGACCTCACAGAAAGATACACCTGGTTAACAATGCTAACAAAAATGTGCCATCCGTTGCGGCACACCAAATTGGAAATATTTAACTGAGGAACCTAAGAACAACCATTCCTTGATTTAGTAGTACACCATCCTATTGGAAATGCACTCTCTCATTAAGGTGCCCAAGTTGCATGGGCATATTTTGATCCCTCGATTCTCACATTACGCGTGTTTCATTTCCCTGAAACATGGACTGTTCTCTATTCACTAAAACGAATTCGGCTAAGGAACATTTTACCATCAGAAATTCGTTCCAGCATGTTAACTGCAAAC
>NC_090751.1:39072715-39085215 GCF_036898095.1 Palaemon carinicauda
GGGGTACTGCGGCAAGTACCACATACAGTTTGTTACTTGAGAGAGAGAGAGAGAGAGAGAGAGAGAGAGAGAGAGAGAGAGAGAGAGAGAGAGATTTTTTCAATCTGCCTCTTTAAACGGCATTTCCCGTCTATTCGACCCTCCTGGTTGCACCCACTTTGCTTTTGACAACAGTTAAATATTTATCATCATTAACGCGAAAACCAACTCCGTGTCTTTATTCTGTGCCAGCTGATTTAGTCTGGCTCTCATGTGTGGTCCTTTCACGATGATATAATGTTACTATCTGTTGGAGACTGAAATTTCATTCGCTTTGTAATCTATTTTTTTTTTTTTTTTTTTTTTACAAGAGTCCACTCTGAAGGCAAACAAGAAATTCTTATATTTCATTCTTGGATTAAACGATGGCGATGGAGAAATCCTACACCTATCTCACTGAATATGATTAATGAGTATTGGTATGTCATCAGTGCTCTTGAAAATAAATTTTTAATTTAAACTGAGCGTCCTTAAATGCTTTGTTTTGCTTTGCCAGGATTCACATGATACTATTTGAATTTTCAAAATATGAACACATTAGTGAGAAGAAAAAATATCTTGTAATATCAATTGAAAGTAGATATGCATAAACTAATTTGTAAAAAGAGAACAAGTAATAAAGAAATTTATGCACAAAGAAAACATGTTTTGTGAAAAAAAAAGACTATTCAGTGGACGTGGTCAAAACAAGTGTCTCATAAAAAGTGATATAAGTATAAAACTCTTGATGAAAAGATTAATAGAAAGGACTCATTATGATAATTTATATTTGATACTAATTGTTTATAAAGATTTCTCGTTTTGTTCAATTCAAATGAATAGATTAAAACTTAGATAATCTTGATATACGCTGTATTCGATATAGGAATTAAATATTGAATAATTCATGCTTTTTAGCATGGTATTTTATTTTCGATAATGACAGTCCAAGAACTATAAAGGCACATGAATATTGTCCTATTCAAAGAGATTTGTTGACGCTTCTTTAAAACTTGAATTCACAAGATGAATTTCTATAACTGTAATATAAATCTCAAAGAACAAATGAAATAAACTTTCAATAGATATGAAAATAATTAGATAATTTGTTTCATGAGGTGGTTATTTTTTAATATTGTAACATCTATCCTACTGATTTTGTTGTATCAAAGTTTTGTAGGGAACGTTTTTTCCTCTCCGTGTTTTAATAAGAACTCAAATTGAATTTTTATCTAGGGAGCAAATCAGCTTGCTCTGAATAGAGTGAGGTTTACGTAAGAGGGAGGTGTTGATTCGGAAGAGATTTATCCAGCATCGCACTTCATTAAGAAAATCAATAAATATTTATTAAAATATTTAATATTATCATCTGCTACTTTGGCATTTTGTAACTATAATCATTAAGTATTAAAATTATTACTATTCGGATTGTGTATTATCGTATTTATTGGATGAGTTTTCTGAAAGGTATTTGTGAATTTAACTATGCTACAGATATAAATGTTGCATTTGAAATAAGCACAGAAAATAGATTATAATTGAATTATGTAAAACAGTCAAAACAAACTTAGATTTATATTGAATATCGAAAAGAAAGGATTGCCATTGGTATGCAAACCTTTTAAAAAAATAGCAACTTACCGGGTATCTAAAATCAATATGAAAAAAATGTAAGGTTTGTGATACAAGACGATGTACCCTTGGTAACCTTATTAGTAAAGCTCATACGAAACCCTCCACATTCAGAAACACGTGAAACGAAGGGCGTTACTTGGGTACAAAATAGAAAAAAATGTTCAATCGAGGCTGTGTTCTCTCGAAATAGTTTCCTTCATTTGCATAGAGTATATTGTACCTTATACAAGACGAACCAACTAGTCTAAAACTCCCTCATTTAATGAAAGTATAAGTATCATTAATCAATGTTTTACCTTAAATATTGGCGAAGGGAAACGATTTAATATAGAGGTGGTTAGTCATCACTACGTCATTAAAAAAGCCAAAGAACACTACATCGACAACTTTTTGTATACTCTATCAAATATAAAAGTAAGAAATCATAATAAATTTCATTACGATCAGAAGGAATAATGATATTGATAACAAATAAAATTAAAAAGCACTCGCATCTATCAACATTAAATCTTCATGAGATTTATACAATTATCATCCAAGAACGGCTGGTTGTCTGGAGGCTATATACCAATACATTTCAATATTATAACCAACCATCGGTTTTCAGTTGGCCATGAAACAGCTGTTACTTCATGCTGAGTGCCTGCCCAGGACACGTCACTCTACCTATCAAAGAGTGGACGTGAGGAATGTTTTATTGTTATACAAAGCACGAAAGCTGACTATGTATTCTTGTAGTGTGAACTTCATAGCTAAGCATACTAAAAGAACCTAACGTCGAGTGATTGCATGCAATTTTAACAGTAGTAATCATCGCAGACTTTTTAATAGATTACTAGTGCACGTGACCTGTCAAAAAGGACAGTTAAATATTTAGATATGCACACGCACAGATTCAACCTTTCTAACCCCCTCCCCCTTTCCTAAATACAACAATGCTAGTGTGGGCAATTTATGGGATATTATTGCTTTTCAAGTGGGTGCCGTTCAACGTGACAGATATATATATATATATATATATATATATATATATATATATATATATATATATATATATATATGTGTGTGTGTGTGTGTGTGTGTGTGTGTGTGTGTGTATATATATATACATATGTATATATATATGTATATATGTGTGTGTATCTCTTTCTTAGTAGGGATACCTTATAGGTGAAAGGATTTGCGCATCGCAATGATCAGCAAAGATATACTAGTAAGGGCAACCCATACTAGATTGGTTTGCTGTGAGCGATCAGACGAAAAGCTCCCGCCATCACCAATCTGCAAAGGCTAGTGTGGTGATGAAAACTGGCCAAAATCCAGACATATATACCGCAACCCCGTCACGGCCCCCTGTCCCCAGCGGCAGTGGAACAACTACCCTAGGTGGTGGGCTGCTACATTCCACTGCAGGGGGTGCTAAGAATCTCTTGAATAGAACAGGCCACCTTTGGAAACTGAACCTAGCAAAATACAACGTCAGGACCCTGTCTTCCCTAACCTAGCAAGATACAACGTCAGGACCCTGTCTTCCCTAACCTAGCAAGATACAACGTCAGGACCCTGTCTTCCCTAACCTAGCAAGATACAACGTCAGGACCCTGTCTTCCCTAACCTAGCAAGATACAACGTCAGGACCCTGTCTTCCCTAACCTAGCAAAATACAACGTCAGGACCCTGTCTTCCCTAACCTAGCAAGATACAACGTCAGGACCCTGTCTTCCCTAACCTAGCAAAATACAACGTCAGGACCCTGTCTTCCCTAACCTAGCAAAATACAACGTTAGGACCCTGTCTTCCCTAACCTAGAAAAATACAACGTTAGGACACTGTCTTCCCTAACCTAGCAAAATACAACGTCAGGACCCTGTCTAGGGAAGAAGATCCTGCTGTGTTACTAAAAGAACTGAAGTAAATAAATTGGGATATAATAGGATTGAGGGAAATAGAAGAACTGGGAAGTCTTATATAAAAGAGGGCCATATATTTTGTTTCAGAGGACATGAAAGCAACAACGAAAATGGAGTGAGTTTTCTTATTAATAAAAATCTTTCTGGTAACATGGAAGAATTTTATAATTTTATAATACTAGTGATAGGATTGCAGGACTAATTATCAAACCAAATAAGAATTATAAACTAGATCATTCAAATGTATGCACCACCAACATCCCAAAACGTTTTCTGGTTGCAAACAGAATGTTATAGTAAAAGAGAGAACCTCCTATCGGCAAATGTAATGATTAAGCCTGCTCAGCGAAATACAAATAAATGGTAAAGATTCGGGTTCCCGAAGCTTTTACAGCGAGTAACAGCTCACCCCTAGGTCTTTCTACCAGAGCACCATTCCTAATTTCTAAAGGGAAAAAAAATCCGTCTTTGGTTTTTTATCATGTTTCTCTTTTAGTATAATTTTTGTAAACATATGTGCATAAATTCTGGAGCAATATTACAAAAAAAAAAAAAAAAAAAAAAAAAAAAAGCAATCAAAATTCGCAGAAGTTTCGACACCTTTATCAAAATTAAAATGTTATTAATTCAATCCTTTCATTTGGATGTTTTTTTCGTTTGAGTTGAATTTTTATTAGACCTTTAAGGTCCTATTGCGTTGCCCATTTCTAGGCTTAGTAATTGAAACTGGTAAATTCATAAAACTCTAAAATCAATAGGAAAAATAAATTACAAATTTCTGTTTATTGCCTTATGAACATTTATGTTAATCAAAATACTAGAAAGTATGAAAAACTATGTAAATTGATGCACATAACATGTAGTACCTAATTTAAGAGAAAATTTGAAACTTCCATCTTATAAATTTTAAATTCTATACAGTAAAAAGGATTCAGAAGTAAAAGTTACGATAGTGCAACATTCGATATTAGCTAATTTTCGAATGATAATTATATTGAACCCACAAACAAAAATAAATATGATAATAATGATAAAGATAACAATAAAAGTAGGAATATTATATGTAATAATAATGATGGCAATACCAATGACAACA
Organism: Palaemon carinicauda; assembly: GCF_036898095.1. Lineage (NCBI taxonomy): Eukaryota > Metazoa > Arthropoda > Malacostraca > Decapoda > Palaemonidae > Palaemon > Palaemon carinicauda. The sequence goes on from NC_090751.1 coordinate 39,077,375, forward strand.
GTAGCAGTACAGCACAAATAATGCATTGTATAATTATATAAGCAAACTTCGTGGATTCTAAATAAATTTGAAGTTACGTTGAAACAACAACAACAACAACAATAATGAGGATAATAATAATAATAATAATAATAATAATAATAATAATAATAATAATAATAATAAGCAATGGAAAATACAGAGAAGCTACATGTTGAAGGGGAAGAGAATGTTTATCTCAGGAAACAGTAATAATAACACAAGTATAGAAAAGAATAAGAACCAAAGAAAAAAGATAGTTGAGAGTTCATATCACTGAGTTTCATGTTTTATTCTGAAAAATGATTTTGAGCTCGGAGATCTGAGAGCAAGAGCAGGATGTGCGATAGGAAACGACGTTGATGATAAGTCTGTTGCACCGCACGTGTGTTTGTGTAGGTTAAGAGGACATTTTGCTGTGTTCTGAATGGAAATTGAATGCTTGAAATACTTAGATCACATATTTGGATGGAAAATAGTACGAGCATTAGTAATTTAGATTTTGTATATGTAACCACAAGAATATAAAACAAAGAAGGAAGACTGTCGATCATTAGTCATTTAGATTTTGTATATGTAACCCCAAGAATATAAAACAAAGAAGGAAGACTGTCGATCATTAGTCATTTAGATTTTGTATATGTAACCACAAGAATATAAAACAAAGAAGGAAGACTGTCGATCATTAGTCATTTAGATTTTGTATATGTAACCACAAGAATATAAAACAAAGAAGGAAGACTGTCGATCATTAGTCATTTAGATTTTGTATATGTAACCACAAGAATATAAAACAAAGAAGGAAGACTGTCGATCATTAGTCATTTAGATTTTGTATATGTAACCACAAGAATATAAAACAAAGAAGGAAGACTGTCGATCATTAGTCATTTAGATTTTGTATATGTAACCACAAGAATATGAAACAAAGAAGGAAGATTGTCGATCATTAGTAATTTAGATTTTGTTTATGTAACCACCCAAAAAAAAAAAAAAAAAAAAAAAAAAACCAGGAGTAAGGTTATCGATGTTTCATTAGCAAGCTGGGAACCTCTCCATAGCTTGGATGATTGATTGATTTTGAGTTCTCTGGCATCCTGACATCAAAAGTAATTGACACCGATGTCGTTTGCTATGAATAAAGAATAAAAGGAAATTCGGTATAAAACCATAAAAAGCAAAGATGCCGTTTGATGAATCAAACTTAAACATTAAAAACCATTTGGATTTGAATGAGGAATGATACAGATGTAGATGTTTCCACTATAGTTTAGTCAGAGAATAAGAATGCAATGACTGCTTATGGTAAGAAACCAGAGCTGTGGATTATAATTTCAAGAAACATAACGGAATGTTGTGATAGCAGTGTAATACATGACTGGTTGGAGTCCTTTGCCTTTGATATTTATTCCGGTATACATTAATCTCCCAAGGAGAGAGAGAGAGAGAGAGAGAGAGAGAGAGAGAGAGAGAGAGAGAGAGAGAGAGAGAGAGAGAGAGAGAGAGAGATTGATTATAAAAAAACATTAAAGGAATAAAATCATTTAAAGTAAAGTTGTCTGGAAGGTCGAATACAAAGTTATAAAAAAATAATGCTTGGAAAACAGCGAGACTGAATACGTTAATGAAGATTATGAAAAAAAAAAAGAAAAAAAAAGTTTTCGGCGAGAAAACCCTATCACCTGGTAGGAGGCTGCAAGAATATGATGAGACGTATATAAGCAAAGGAATCTGATCAAACGTGCAATTGAACAAATGTCTGCTGCGAATATAGTCTTGTGTGCTCGAAATTGATTGAGAAGACTCTAATACAAATATAGAAAAATTGAATGATAAATATTCAACTCCTTTGAATATGACACTGTAAAAAAAAAAAAAAAAAATGTATGACAGGTATGCCAAAAAGAGAGGAAGTTTTCAAATGACAGGATAAGAATACTTGGTCTTTCGCATAAGGCTGGTAGCAATAAACGAGACCATAAGAATTATTGGAGGTTTTGAAAGGAATTTTATATGAGAAAACCTTATAAAGTACAGTATATGCAACCGATATGAAAATGGGGTGTTAAGCAAAGAAGCCCCATGAGTTTTTTACTCCAAGAATCATGTTTCCATTTCTTCATTCTTTTATAGACAAATTCATGATTGTGAGATTGCTAACTACACTTTGGTGTAATTAGTTGTATAACTACATACTGTATTTATGCGTAACAATGTATTTATTATAATTGTACCTTTTACTCAAACTGTTGAGTACTGTAATTATTACTGTTATTACTGTTTACCTATTACTGAAATCTACAATGTATATTTAGTTTCTGTTAAGCTGCCATACAGTTAAGTTTACACAATATATGAAATAACGAAATCTGTGTTCTCTCTTGCCCTGCCATGAAACAGAAATACAACATGGCGCAGTGAGTTTGTTTATGCTGTCTACTGTCGTTCAAGAAGTACAGTGTTAAATCTTTAGTACCCGTACACGATGGAGAAGCAAATCGAGCAACTGGCAGCACTTGTGGCAAAGCAAGCAGAGATGGCTCATCATGCCCAAGAAGCAGCTACGAAAAGGGAAGAACGTTTAACCGCAATTCTAGAGGGTTTTGCTGATACCTCGGGACATCATAGGAATCAGTCTCAGGCAAGGGCAGTTCCTGCACCACACTTGTCGTCTTCTATATCTCTTAAAGAGTTTGGTTCGTGGCGTCATAAGTATGAGGGACATGCAGTGTTGACAAGAATGTCATCTCTCTCTCTTGCTGAGCAGCGATCAGCATTGATTTCCGTGTTAGACGATGATTGGACTCGCACTCTGAGATATGGTCTCTCACTGGGTGATGGAGCAGACTTGAAGACTATATTGGATGCCATGGAGTTGCACTTGCGCAACCAAAGGAATGTCATCGTGGACCGACGCGACTTTCATACAAGAGTCCAGGAGTTGCACGAGACCTTCGATGATTTTTTGTGCGGCATTAAAGAGATTGCTTCTTTCTGTGATTTTTGTGAAACCTGCATGGACAGCAGACTACGAGACAGGATCGTCGTTGGAACCAGAGATGAAGAGGCTTTGAAACGTATGTTAGAAGAAAAGAAGCTCAGTTTGCAGATGGCTATTGATATTTGCAGAGCATCGGAAAATGCAAATGCCAGTCGTGCTGTTATTCGGGGCAGTGAAAAGTATAATGTTTCAAGAGTGTCCCAATACAAGCAAGGTCAGAAGGCAGCCCATTTAAAGGAGCAATGCTTTAGGTGTGGAGGCGAGCGCCATCTTGATAAGATGGCATGCAAGGCTCTAAACAGGGACTGCAAACAATGTGGTAAGAAAGGCCACTTTGCAGTGGTGTGCAGGTCAAAGGGACAGCCACTGTCTTCTCAAAAGAAGAAAACTAATAATAAAAGCACGTTCAAGCCTTCAAAGCAAAATCTATATCGTGTCATTGGAGATGTTTACAGCAACTGTGCGTCATCACGTCCAACCCCTCAGATTTGCATCAGTACCACTCACCCCAAAGGATCAAGTTCGGTTATGTGGACACCTGACTCTGGAGCGGAGACAACTGTGATGGGACTTGGGAACGCTAAATCTCTTGGAATTCATGAGAGTTCACTGGAGCCTATTGTTATGGGTGGTCTCATTGCAGCAGGTCGTCAACCTCTCACTAACATGGGTACTTTTGAGGCTTTTTTAACTTTGGGGAATCGTAGTACGACAACAGTTGTATCAGTCGTCAAGGAAGTGAAAGGTGCACTTCTGAGCTGGTTTGATTGTATAGCGCTGGGAATATTACCAGAAAACTTTCCATCGCAAATACAGCATGTTACATGTTCAGTGTCGAAACCGCATATAGCATCGAGAACCAGGAAGGTTTTGGAGCCACAAGTGATTTCTAATACACAGGATGTTGTGCAGTCTGCAAGTACCTGCAATTTGATGTCTGTACCAATGGCATTGCCAAGATGGCCACACAACAGAGACCCTACAGAAGCAGAGCGTGCAGAACATGCAGCTTCCATCATTTCTGCTTATCCTCATGTATTTGATGCTTCAGCTACTCTAAGGGAAATGCAGGGAGGTCCTATGAGGATTCAGCTGTCAGCAGATGCACATCCTTTTGCAGTGACCGCACCACGCACCATTCCGTATTGTTGGAGATCGGATATTAAAGCTCAGCTAGATGACTTGCTTGCTAAGGATATCATTGGTGAGGTTGATTACCCCACCGAATGGTGTCATCCGATGGTCCCTATTGCAAAGAAGATGGGTGGTGTGCGGTTGTGTGTGGACCTTACAAGACTTAACCGCTATGTGCGCAGACCTACATATCCAGTTCGATCCCCGCATGATGCTATATCGTCAATGGATGCTGGAGCCAGGTGGTTCACTACTTTGGATGCGAAGATGGGATACTTCCAAATAAAGATTGCTGAAGAAGATCAGGATCTTACTTGCTTCATCACACCTTGGGGACGTTACAAATTCAAACGAGCTGTAATGGGGCTTGTATCATCTGGCGATGAGTACAATCGTCGAGGAGATCAAGCTTTGGGAGATATTCCACGTACTGTCAAAATTGTTGATGATATTTTGGTGTATGATTCTAGTTACCGTGACCACTTAGCGCATGTGATCACACTTGTGCAAAAATGTGACAAATTTGGAGTGACCTTAAATCCAGACAAAATTTTCTTTGCTCAACCTAATGTTGAATTTTGTGGTTACAGTATAAATCATGAAGGTTATAGTGTGGATTCTCGGAAGGTGAGAGCCATAGCTGAATTTCCAAAGCCACAAAATATCACTGATCTCAGGTCATTCATGGGTTTAACCAATCAGCTTGGGAGCTTTTCTTCTGCGATTGCAGCTGCTGCACAGCCACTCAGGGACCTGCTTAAACCTCGGAATGAGTGGTGCTGGACCCCTCAGCATGACGTGGCCTTCAAGAAAACTAAAGAAGCACTCATAGCTCCTCCTGTTTTGGCTCATTTTGATGCATCTTTACCTACTATGCTTCAAACTGACGCATCCAAGTTGCATGGTATGGGGTTTGTTTTGCTGCAACAGCATGGAGAGACTTGGAAGCTCATCCAGTGTGGATCCAGGTTTTTAACGGATGCGGAAACTAGGTATGCCGTAATTGAGATTGAGATGGCTGCTGTACTTTGGGCAGTGAGGAAATGCAGCGTTTACTTGGCTGGTTTGCCTTATTTTGACCTGGTAGTAGACCATCGACCACTTGTTCCTATTCTCAATTCAAAACTTCTTGGAGAAATAGAAAATCCTCGACTGCAGCGTATGAGAATGAAACTCTGCAGATTTACTTTTGCTGCACGGTGGCAAAGTGGGAAATGTCACAGCATGCCGGATGCACTCTCTCGTTCACCAGTTCAGAGCCTTGTTGAGGACAATGATGTGCTGGATGATGCAGATCCATTGCATGCTGCTGTTGTATTGTCTTTATTAGCTACTTGTGAGGAGGGCATAAGGTTAGCACCTCTACGGGACCAGACGCTGGATAAGATTCGTGATGCTTCTGCACATGATGGTGAATATCTGTCATTAAGAGATGTAATAATGAAAGGATTTCCAGATCATAAGCATAGCTTACCAGAAGAGTTGCGAGCATACTGGGGAATTCGGGACATGCTGGCCGTGGATGATGGTTTGATAGTTTATGGACCTAGACTTATCATACCTCGCAGCCTGCGTAGCGAAACTTTGCAGTGTCTACATGATGCTCACCAAGGAGTAGACCGCACCAAGCGTCGAGCACGCCAGACTATATACTGGCCAGGGATTGACAGGGACATTGAGAACATAGTGACGTCTTGTTCTCGCTGCCGAGAGCTGTTACCAAGTCAGCGGAATGAGCCTTTGATGCAGGAAGACTTGCCAAGCAGAGTATTTGAGTCCGTGTCTGCTGATTATTTTCATATCTCTGGCAAGACATTTCTTGTGTACGTTGATCGCCTGTCAGGTTGGCCGTATGTATCTTCGTGCAATGGATCAACTTCTGCAGCTCAACTAATTAGTTTGTTGAGGCCAATTTTTTCAGACACTGGTGTGCCTGTAGTACTGAAAACGGATGGAGGACCGCAGTTCGCTTCATCAACATTGCGGCGTTTCCTTGCTCGATGGGGGGTGGAACACCGCGTGACATCGCCCTATAATCCAAAAGCAAATGGTCATGCCGAAGCTACCGTGAAGATTATCAAGAAGTTGATTTTGACGACCACAGGAAATGGCAAGCTGGATGAGGATGAGTTCGCAAGAGGGCTTCTTGAGCTCAGGAATACTCCTCGGGCGGACGGTAGATCTCCAGCGCAAATCTTGTTTGGACATCCTTTGCGTTCCAGGATTCCGGCTCACCATCGTTCATTTGCAAAGGAATGGCAACGTACAGCTGACGAATGTGACATACAGGCTAAGTACCTTCGGCAGCAGGCAAAGGAACGGTATGATGCCACTGCTAGACCACTCTCTAAGCTGAACCTTGGTATGTACGTGGATCTACAAGACCCTAAGACAAAGCGATGGGATAAACCAGGAGTTGTGGTCGGAATTGGCACGAGGAGGGATTACCTCGTGAAGACTGGGAGTGGGCGCATCTATTGGAGAAATCGGAGGTTCCTACGACCTCATCACCCTTTCTTGCCAGGAGACATTATTTCTCCACCTATCTCAGTGTTGGGTGGCGAAGCTTCAGGATATGGAGATCGTAGATCACCTGCAACATCACCTAAGCCTGATACTCAGTTATCAGTGGCCTTACCCGTACGACGTAGTGGACGTCAGACACGGGCACCAGAGCGTTTAGAAATAAGATGGGACTCGAAATCATATACTAAATAAGGACCTTAAGATGCCAGGTATCCTTGTATTGCACCTGCCATCTTGGGGGGAGGTGTGAGATTGCTAACTACACTTTGGTGTAATTAGTTGTATAACTACATACTGTATTTATGCGTAACAATGTATTTATTATAATTGTACCTTTTACTCAAACTGTTGAGTACTGTAATTATTACTGTTATTACTGTTTACCTATTACTGAAATCTACAATGTATATTTAGTTTCTGTTAAGCTGCCATACAGTTAAGTTTACACAATATATGAAATAACGAAATCTGTGTTCTCTCTTGCCCTGCCATGAAACAGAAATACAACAATGATGATTTAGCAATTTCACATATATCAGCATGTGCACATGGATTTACGTACACATGTTCAAACGAATGTAATCAATTTTGGTTTGATACATAATAACAAGTACAAGGAGAATATCTGGCGACTATCTTATGAACAGGTTCACCCTGATGGCATAGGATTTACCTCGTCAAGGCTATTACATTTGTGATTAGACTACATGGTAGTAAACATTGTCTCTCTCTCTCTCTCTCTCTCTCTCTCTCTCTCTCTCTCTCTCTCTCTCTCTCTCTCTCTCTCTCTCTCTCTCATCCAAGTTTTGAGAGATACTAGTCGACTGAACATAAGGTACCCACCTCAAAGAAAGTAAGAAAAGAGAAATAAAATGCAATTTAAGAAAACGCGCGCAGTCTAGATTTGATATATAACGTTGTTCACCCCTTCCTTATCTAAACATTCTTCTATTGCTGAATGAAAGCAAACTCGAACAGATTTTCTGGCCTCGCTAAATGCATATTTATACCAAATCTTTCCCCTTCAAATATGTGACGTAGTAGGCTCTAATTTGTTGCTTTTTAAGTATCAAGACATCTCAATACTGACTTACTTGGTTATTTTATGCAATATACGAATGATTATGGTACTTTTAATCCTCATTGGTCGTGTGGTATTATG
>NC_090751.1:39090215-39107715 GCF_036898095.1 Palaemon carinicauda
CCACAAGAATATAAAACAAAGAAGAAAGATTGTCGATCATTAGTAATTTAGATTTTGTATACGTAACCACAAGAACATAAAACAAAGAAGGAAGACTGTCGATCATTAGTCATTTAGATTTTGTATATGTAACCACAAGAATATAAAACAAAGAAGGAAGACTGTCGATCATTAGTCATTTAGATTTTGTATATGTAACCACAAGAATATAAAACAAAGAAGGAAGACTGTCGATCATTAGTAATTTAGATTTTGTATACGTAACCACAAGAATATAAAACAAAGAAGAAAGATTGTCGATCATTAGTAATTTAGATTTTGTATACGTAACCACAAGAACATAAAACAAAGAAGGAAGACTGTCGATCATTAGTAATTTAGATTTTGTATATGTAGCCACAAGAATATAAAACAAAGAAGAAAGATTGTCGATCATTAGTAATTTAGATTTTGTATACGTAACCACAAGAACATAAAACAAAGAAGGAAGACTGTCGATCATTAGTAATTTAGATTTTGTATACGTAACCACAAGAATATAAAACAAAGAAGGAAGACTGTCGATCATTAGTAATTTAGATTTTGTATACGTAACCACAAGAACATAAAACAAAGAAGGAAGATTGTCGATCATTAGTAATTTAGATTTTGTATATGTAGCCACAAGAATATAAAACAAAGAAGAAAGATTGTCGATCATTAGTAATTTAGATTTTGTATACGTAACCACAAGAACATAAAACAAAGAAGGAAGACTGTCGATCATTAGTAATTTAGATTTTGTATACGTAACCACAAGAATATAAAACAAAGAAGGAAGACTGTCGATCATTAGTAATTTAGATTTTGTATACGTAACCACAAGAATATAAAACAAAGAAGGAAGATTGTCGATCATTAGTAATTTAGATTTTGTATACGTAACCACAAGAACATAAAACAAAGAAGGAAGACTGTCGATCATTAGTAATTTAGATTTTGTATACGTAACCACAAGAACATAAAACAAAGAAGGAAGATTGTCGATCATTAGTAATTTAGATTTTGTATATGTAACCACAAAAAAAAAAAAAAAAAAAAAAAAAATAGGAGTAAGATCATCCATGTCTCATTAGCAAGCTGGGCACCTCTCCATAGCTTGGATGATTGATTGATTTTGAGTTGTCTGGCATCCTGACATCAAAAGTCATTGACACCGATGTCGTTTGCTATGAATAAAGAATAAAAGGAAATTCGGTATAAAACCATAAAAAGCAAAGATGCCCTTTGATGACTCAAACTTGAACATTGAAAAGCCATTTGGATTTGAATGAGGGATGATACAGATGTAGATGTTTCCACGATAGTTTAGTCAGAGAATAAGAATGCAATGACTGCTTATGGTAAGAAACCAGAGCTGTGGATTATAGTTTCAAGAAACATAACGGAATGTTGTGATGGCAGTGTAATACATGACTGGTTGTTGTCTTTTGCCTTTGATATTTATTCCGGTATACATTAATCTCCCAGAGAGAGAGAGAGAGAGAGAGAGAGAGAGAGAGAGAGAGAGAGAGAGAGAGAGAGAGAGAGAGAGAGAGAGAGAGAGAGAGAGATTAATTATAGAAAACAATAAAAGAATATAATCATTTAAAGTAAAGTTGTCTGGAAGGTCGAATACAAAGTTATGAAAAAAATAATGTTTGGAAAACAGCGAGGCTGAATACGTTAATGAAGATTATGAAAAAAAGAAATAAAAAGTTTTCGGCGAGAAAACCCTATCACCTGGTAGGAGGCTGCAAGAATATGATGAAACGTATATAAGCAAAGGAATCTGATCAAACGTGCAATTGAACACATGTCTTGTGTGCTCGAAATTGATTGAGAAGATTCTAATACAAATATAGAAAAATTGAATGATAAATATTCAATTCCTTTTGAATATGACACTATAACCAGGTAAAAAAAAAAAAAAAAAAAAGTATATGACAGGTATGCCAAAAAGAGAGGAAGTTTTCAAATGACAGGATAAGAATGCTTGGTCTTTCGCATAAGGCTGGTAGCAATAAACGAGACCATAAGAATTATTGGAGGTTTTGAAAGGAATTTTATATGAGCAAACCTTATTAAGTACAGTATATGTGTTTTTTACTCCAAGAATCATGTTTCCATTTCTTCATTCTTTTATAGACAAATTCATGATGATTTAGCAATTTCACATATATCAGCATGTGCACATGGATTTACGTACACATATTCAAACGAATGTAATCAATTTTAGTTTGATACATAATAGCAAGTACAAGGAGAATATCTGACGACTATCTTATGAACAGGTTCACCCTGATGGCATAGGATTTACCTCGTCAAGGCTATTACATTTGTGATTAGACTACATGGTAGTAAACATTGTCTCTCTCTCTCTCTCTCTCTCTCTCTCTCTCTCTCTCTCTCTCTCTCTCTCTCTCTCTCTCTCTCTCTCTCTCATCCAAGTTTTGAGAGATACCAGTCGACTAAACATAAGGTACCCACCTCAAAGAAAGTAAGAAAAGAGAAATAAAATGCAATTTAAGAAAACGCACGCATATCTTTAATAGTAGAGTTTACATTGGATAATATATAACGTTGATCACCCCTTCCTTAGCTAAACATTCTTCTATTGCTGAATGAAAGCAAACTCGAACAGATTTTCTGGCCTCGCTAAATGCATAATTATACCAAATCTTTCCCTTTCAAATATGTGACTTAGTAGGCTATAATTTGTTGGTTTTTAAGTATCAAAGTATCTCAGTACTGACTTGGTTATTTTATGCAATATACGAATGATTATGCTACTTTTGATCCTCATTGGTCATGTGGTATTATTTTGTGTTAAAGGCAACATAATGCCCAATGAAAGCCAAAAATCCATCTATGGTATACTTTAATCTCAAAGGTTTGCAATAGAAACCATATCTATATTCACAGCATTGATGTATGCACCAGTATGTGTGCAGATAAAAACCTGCTGAAGCTTATATTTTATCCATACAAAATAAACAGAACCCGTGTAACCTATGTTATATGTACATACGTACATACATATACCAAAGGCACTTCCCCCAATTTTGGGGGGTAGCCGACATCAACAATGAAACAAAACAAAAAAGGGGACCTCTACTCTCTACGTTCCTCCAGCCTAACCAGGGACTCATCCGAGTTCAGCTGGTACTGCTAGGGTGCCACAGTATGTTATATGTAAAAGAAAAAAAAAATCAGTAAGTAGATTACATCAAATTCCATATGATCTATTATGTTTACAAATTAGAGGATGAATAAGAATGTACATAAGAAAAAGAACTGTTTAGGAACCTAGAATTCTTAGATATGAGGATGCGGTGTCATTGAGCCCTTTAAGCTTGAAAAGAGTCTGAACTTTTTTTTTTCTTACTTTAAATCGAAGGGAGAAAACGTGTTGTTATTTCAGTATTTTTTTTTCGTTTTGAAACTGAAGATGGAAGTATTTTCGCTCGATTATTATTCAATAGCAATTAAAATTAGTTTTGTTTAATATTTTTTATCAGATAGATGAAATTATAAGATAATTTTATTTTCTAGCTTGAAACGAGGGGACTTTGAGGTGAGGTTGTTATCTCAGAACAAAAAAAACTAAGATTTTTTTACACTGGCCTTGAAAGAACGGTTTAAAACTTGTTTCTGATTTTATTAATTTGGACATTATAAATTGCCTTTTTTTCGTAATATTACCTTTCTGAAAATAGTTTATAATTAGCCGTAATTTTCGGACCAAAAAAAGAGTACTGGTTAATATATTTATAACTTGAAACCTTTGAAGATTTTTAGACGAAAATAAATTACGACGGGATTGTAAGAGAGTTGTAATGGATTTACCTCACAATACGTATATATTCTCATAATTAGTGTCCAGTTATCGAAAATAATTGAAGATAAGTTATCAACAATTTTTGATTGACGGTTGATATATAAGCCTTGCTTGCTTGCTTATAGATTGCTTGGCCATTGCGGCAAGGCACTGGCTCTTGCAACACTGCCGCCCGTAGGTGTTTAGTTTGTTTTTGGTTTATAGGTGATTTAGGATATGGTACATATAAGCCATCAACCATTTTTCAATATTTATCATAGATGCAACCACGGCCTTGTTCATCCATGGATACCACCTTAAATATATGTATGTCATTTGAGAAAGAATGGTTCTAATCACTTCACGTAGGTCTTTCTATCTCCTTCCTATCAATTTATCTATTTATATTTATTCTCTTAATATCAGAACCTGTTGATTAAAAGACCGGGGTTAAAATAAGAATCACTGCATCTCTAAGAAAGTTCTGAGTTTATTTGCATCGAACCCTGTTAGATAGATTACTTGATTGTTCAAATTTAACCCATCCTAAACATGAAGGAAATAACACAAATTTTTTCAGGTTTCGGTCAGTTTAACCACTTTCTTATATAGACATATACCATATATATATATATATATATATATATATATATATATATATATATATATATATATATATATATATATATATATATTTGTGTATATATATACATGCACGCTTATGTACGTATGTATATATATAAATTTTAAACACGATTGCGATATAATTACGAATTTTAACCTTATAAATATATATGAATCTTGTGTGTTTACGTATGTATGTATAAAAACCGCATTTAGAGAGAAACTGAAAAATTAAAGAAATTGAAAGAGAGAGAGAGAGAGAGAGAGAGAGAGAGAGAGAGAGAGAGAGAGAGAGAGAGAGAGAGAGAGAGAGAGAGAGAGAGAGAGAGAGAGAGAGAGAGGGGACGGGGGAAGGAGGGCCTGAATGCATTAACCTTACCCTTCTCTTATAAAATTCCTACCTATCGATGTTTTTTCCAGTAGGAAGACTTGGATCAATGTACTGGTCATATACCGGGTTAGCCTTTACTCTACTTCCAGAGAAAAATCATCGTCCGCAACAAAACGAATTTTTTCTAAAGATTGTTTATGAAACTCTCATTTAAGAAATTTATTTATGAGGACTGAAGCTATTATTCGACCATATTGTGGAAATATGTTATTTATTCTTTTTATTCTTTTTGCAGATTCTTTTTTATCTGCATCTATTTAGTCATTTAAATGATAAAAGGTGGTTTTATTTTTCGTCAGGGTCACGGAGGCCTTGAATTCCCACCATAACTACAATGTTATACATAACGGATTTTCAGCGAAGCGAAAAATCTATTTTTGGGTGAGGTAGCCATGTCGTCTTGATGGAAGTTCCTACTAGGTAGTTTCCTAGAGTATATTTGACTACAGTGATATTCCCAGAGAATTTTACCTTAAGATATCCAGAATTCTAACTCCTGGAGCAAATATCCCTAAATAATCTCACAGGGATATCGCATAATATCAGAGGACGTATTCTTGACAGGTCACATAGCTATCTTCACCCCGAACAGTATTAATGCTTCGAGGGGTTACAGTGACAAGAATCTGAAACGAGAATGAAAAGAGAGCCGCTCATAAGGCATCTCTCCTATTCCGTTTCCAGTGTGTATCTGATGAAGGCGGTAGCGCCCTCTTTATTCCTTGTAGCTATATACGAGGTGCTACAGATACTGTATTATAGGGAGGGGTCAATAAGCCCTTTTACAATAAAAGGAAGGGTGGGTCCATCAGGACGACATGGCTACCTCACCCAAAAATAGATTTTTCGCTTCGCTCAAAATCCGTTTTTTGGGCTCAGGCCATGTCGTCCTGATGGAAGTTTACCAGAGCATTACTGTATCTGTGGATTCTCAATCGGTGCCGTACTCTCAAGAAAGTATTTTCCTGGTCCGTCTAGACCTAGAGACCTATGATGTTACCGTCATACATCATTTCATCTAAGCATGAACTATGTTAGTGCTTCCTGCCCCCTACAGGGAAGAGTCGTACTAGACTCTGGAAAAAGTCTCGAGGAGTACATAATAACTATGGATGACAAAATGACAAGCTTGTATAGTGGTCTCGCCCTTTACATTATAAAGCAAAGTTTGTATAAGAGTCACCAATGTCAGTATGAAATTGTGACACCTTCCCCAATGTGAGTACTCATATTAACTATTGGATAATGGTTGTATCCGCCTAGGAAAAATTTTGCCTCTTTGCCACTATCCCATTAGGGTACCACGTCAACCCTTCCTAAGGAAGGGTTAAAGTGAGTGGACTTTTGCTTGAATCAAGGAACAGTCTTAAAGACATACCATGTTAAAATATCCATATTTTAATCTTAATGCTCAGTACATTTCTAATAAAATGAGTGTGGGCGAATAAGACGCAGGGTTCACTATGAACTAGTTTATTAAAATTTAATAAACTTACATATCAGATCAATATTTATAAAATTTATAAAATGTGGATGATATGCGTTAAAGCATAAAGAAAAACAGTCAACAGAAAATATTGTTTTGTCTACTAGGAAACAGATTTGCCACTTCAATTGAATTATTATTAATAATGATACAGTCTGTATACTGTTTATTTACACTAGCGTAAAAAACGCTTGGCACAAGTGTCCGTATTATGCTATAGTTCACCGACGTCAATGGAACAGTTCGTAAGGACACTTTCGTTGCCTATCGCTCAGTGTGTAGTAACATACAATGACTACACACGCGCCCTCTTAATTAATCGTCCCAAATTAATTACACTGTTCCTCGCAGATTTAAAACAGAAGGTTAAAGAATTCTACCTGCTGCTACCACAGACCTCTTAAGTTGTTCCACTTGCTTCGCATAGTGCATAAAGAACACCTTGGATGACTACCAGCCGGTGTACAAACAAGGATGTTCAAAGTCCATATAATTAAAGAAATTTTATGGAAGAGGCAACTTTCCTCGGATCATGAATAACCGGTATACTGTCTGGATCCGTTCTGCGAATAACACGGGTGATTTTCGCCCTTAGTTATAGATAACTTTGAACCCAGGGTTTCTCTTCTGAACAGCTGTTCTCCCATGAAGTCTGAAGTTTTATGAAGATAGTTATACCTTTAGGCACTCCACTGGACATAGAGATGCATCTTCCTTCAGAGGGTAGATTCTCTAGGGACCCCACCTGTTGGTGGGTAGCTTGTTCCTGGTAAGAAACGTTGGGTCTGGAAATAGATTCAGTTCTCCCTCCAAGAACTGGACATGGCCTTCCTCTCTAGAGAGAGCCACTATTTCACTAACTCTGGCCCCCAAAGCGAGTACAAACAGAAATATGACTTAAGTTCAAAAACCTTCTAAGCGCATTCCTCATTGTTCATTATTTATACACAATGAAGAACCATATCTAATGACCATGCAAAGGGTCTTTGGAGGTGCTGAAGGGCTAATCCCAGCATGGGCCTTTGTAGTTCATTAAGAACGTCGTATAAAGGTCGACTTGTAAGGCATATGGTATCTGACTTGTCAAGGCAGGCTTGAACAGTAGAATTGTGTTGGCTGCTAAACCTTGCTCATGAAGGTGAATGAAGAATGATAAATAGGAATCTGTCGAGATTTCTTTTGGTTTCTTCGCCTTAACAAAGGATATCTATTTCTTCCCTGAAGCCTCATGATGTCTTCTGGTTTCCTCCAAAAGTCTAAACTGACCAGCCAGTCGTCTTTTTCTCATCGCTAAGGAGAGAAAATCATGAGACGTAGGTTCCGTGTTTTCTGTGATGGAGCGAAGACAGTTGACTTCTGTATTCGCTGAGACAGGGATGGATCCGGTAGCGGTACGAATTTTAGTCGTAGTTCCAATGCCAGAGGGAACCACACGCTATTTGGCCACTTGTGGGCCACTATTGCTGCTTTCCCTTTGAAGGATCTCAGCTTATCGAGAACCTTCAAAAGGAGATTGTGCGGAGGGAACAGATAAATATTGGACCATCTGTTCCAGTCCAGGGACATAGCGTTCACTGCCTCCGCTAGCGGATCCTCATATGGGGACACACAACTTGGCACGAGATGAAGGAGAACGATCCTGCGTCAAGGGACCATTCTGACTCTAGAGGTGTAAACCTGGATAGAGCGTCCGCTGTCACATTGCGGAACCCTTGAATGTGAACTGCTAACAGGTGCCATTTCTTCCATTCCGCCAAACGGAATATGGCCAACATCACTTGGTTGATTTGAGGTGACCTCGACCCTTGTAGATTCAGGCATCTCACTATGACCTCGCTGTCTAGAACCAGTCTTATGTGGGTCGAGTGGCGAGGAGATACTTTCTTTAGTGTCAGAAGAACTGCCATGGCTTCTAGAAAGTTGATGTGAAATGACTTGAAAAGATTGGACCAAGCTCCTTGGTCTCTCATCTGATGAGAGTGACCTCCCCAGCCTTCCTTTGAGGCGTCTGTGTGGATAGTTACTGACGGGGGAGGAGGTTGAAGAAATATTGATCTCTTCAACTGCTTGGCATTGGACCATGGCTTGAGAAGCGTTCGCAATCGAGTCGATAGAGGTCTTATTAGATCTCTTTGTGCGTTTGATGCGTATTTTCTCCAGACTCCTGTTGCATCCTTTAGCCGTGCTCTTAGCACTGGGTCTGTTATCGAAGCAAACTGTAGAGAGCCCAGCACTCTCTCCTGTTCGCGTCTTGATATCCGTTTGAAATTCAATAGTCTCTTGACAGATCCTGCTATTTCTTTCCTCTTCTTCCCAGGAATGGAA
This sequence comes from Palaemon carinicauda, assembly GCF_036898095.1. Lineage (NCBI taxonomy): Eukaryota > Metazoa > Arthropoda > Malacostraca > Decapoda > Palaemonidae > Palaemon > Palaemon carinicauda. The sequence continues at coordinate 39,098,880 of NC_090751.1, forward strand.
AGTCGATGTAACTCCAAATTCCAGTGGATTCCCAACCACTGAAATTTTTGAGCTGGAGAAGGTCGAGACTTTTTGATGTTGATCATGAATCCCAGATGTTCCAGGAACTGGATCACTATCTTAGAAGCTTGCATGCATTCTGTGCTGGATGCTGCCCACACCAGCCTGTCGTCCAAGTAGTCTACTACTTGGACCCCCTTTAGGCATAATTGATGGACGGCTGCGTTCGCGAGCTTCATGAAAATCCTTGGGGCTATGTTTAGCCCAAAAGGCATGGTTCTGAAGGCGTAAAGTTATCTATGTAACTTGAAGCCTAGGTAGGAGGAGAGGTGACAAATTAATTGGAACGGGCCAATAAGCGTCAGACAAGTCTATAGGAACAGCATATGCCTTTGGGCAGTAGGGTCCTTATGTGTTGAAGTGTGAGCATTCTGAACTTGTAGTTCACTCTGAACTTGAGTGGCGACAAGTCTAGAATGACTGAGTTTTTCTGAGTCCTTCTTTGGAACACAAAACAGCCTTCCTTGGAATTTGATGGACTTAACTTTCCGGATTACTCTTTTGTCTAAGAGCTCTCGGACATATTCTTCCAGAACGGGGGTTGAGTATTGGAAGAATTGAGGAAATTGAGATGGAGGACTGCACCGCGGTCACAGGAAGTTGTTGTTGTTGCTGTCGGTAGGGTTTAGCCGGCCAAGAGGATGGCCTAGGCCTTTTTGTCTTCTTCTTGGGTTGGGGACCCTCATCTGTAGAAGACTTTCTTTTAAGATCTAAGCCCCACTTTTTGAGAAGGTTCCAATTCTCTGTGGCGGCCTTGTCTACTACCTCTGTAACCACTTCATTGGGAAAGAGGTCTTTAGCCCAGATACGAGAGGATATCAGTCTCCTCGGTTCGTGCCTCACCGCAGCCGAGGCAAACACGAACTCTGTACAGGTTCTCCTAGCTTTAATAAAGCTATAGAGATCCTTCGTAACTGTAGCCAGATGAGTTTTGGCCACTACCATGAACATGTCCTGGTTCTTGGGGTCACTTGCCATCGTTTCTAATGTCGTTTGCAACGACATCGATGCTGCAAGTCTTTCCTTCGTCTCTTGCTCTCTACGCAAGAGAACATCCGACAGTTTTGGAAGTTCCTCACCAAACTGACGTTCAGCAATATCAGCTTCCAGCTTCCCGACTGAGAAGGTAAGGTGGACGTCCTTCCAGTCTTCTTGGTCCAAGGGCAAAGTCCGAGATAACGGCTTGCACTCCTCCAAGGAGGGGCATGGTTTCCCTGCCTCCACCGCCTTTAAGGCTGCCTTATATCCCTTTTCCATGAAGTAAAAGGCTCTGGTTGGAGAGGCCACAAAGGAGGGATGCTTCTTACTCAAGGCTGGCACCTTTGAGTTTGTGAAGCCCCTCTCTTTCATGGAGCCCGCTAGTAACGCCTGTGCTTTACTATGGTCAAGAACTATGACGTCCTTCGGCTCCGATCTTCCCGGTTGTCATTGGCATGTGTTCGGCATACCTCCAAGGATTGGTGTCCGAGCACAAAGGAAGATCCCTCACGTTGAGTCGCTTCTGTGGCCCACGTGATGCTGCGAGTCTACGTATCCCCAGTTTCATTGCAGCTTCCTTCTCATCATTCTTTCTTTGAATTTGTTGGATCATCTCAACAATAGAAGAAAGAGTCCTTCCCAGTTCATCTGGGATAGCAGACGATGTAGAGGGAACAGGTTTTGGGTCCGGAACTGATGTAACTGACACCTTGTTGATTTCTTCCTCTTCTACTTGAGGAGCCTGAGACAGCTCCTCCTCCTGACCTTCTCCTAGAAGGTCTTTCTCTGTAGAATTCGACACCTCCGACATCCTATCGTCCAATTGGATGTCTTGAAGGGCTGCCGAGACTTCAGAATCTACCAGATTCTGAGCAGTTGGTATCTCCACCTGAGGCTGAGGGATGACTGCATCAACCGATGCTTTAAGGAAAAGGTATGCCCTCGTCTTCTCATTTGGAAGGTAGGGGCCTGAGGTGTTTTTCTGAAAACCCCTCACCCAGGTTCGTAGCTTTTCCCTGGCACCATCCCTTGACTCAGTCGACTTAGGATTGTCAAAAGCCTCGGTAATCAGGTTAGAACATACAGTACAAACCTGAGGGTCCCAATACCGGAGATCACCTCTGGAGGCTGCGCATGCTGCGTGCCTCCTGCAAAACTGATGTCCACAGAAGTACTTACTGGTGACATTGTGGAATACACTCCCGCACTTCGGATGGTCTTCCTGTAAAGAGAAGAAAAATCCATGAGTATCAAGTGAAGGCTTTTCACCTATATTGAAACGTGTAGCTTACACAGTAAAGCTATAAAAGAAAGAAGGAAAGGCACATACTTGTATTTCCTGCCCAGCCAATTGCTGTAACCTCCCAAAATATTAAAACTAAGGTTAATTCTATTCTAGAATACCTTATGTAATTTCCAAAACAGAAATTTAAGGTGTAGCTCACACCTTGAAATAAAGTTTTATTATACGGGATAGAATGAATACAGAAAGAACTCACTTTCTATATATTGTATGGTCTCAACAAAAGGCTGTACAGGATAACATTAAGTATGTTGGAAGAACGTTAGTGTTACAACAAACTCTGTACTGTAGTTTTATTAATGCAGTGTGTACTACACTACAAATATATAAACTACTGTACATCGCATGCTGTTGTGCAGGCCGGCATCTACCCCTGTATAGTTCAAAGATATACTACCTTTAATTAATAGGCGGCAGCCCACTGGTTCGCAAATGTGTGCCGGCCGGCAATTATTGCCAGTCCACAGCTGAAAACACTAATACCTGGGTGCCGGCCGCTAATTGTAGTGGCCAGCAGATTCGGGATGTGTTTCCACTGCCGAAAGGCAAAGGTAGCAATACCCATGCCCGCCGGCAGTAGCTTAGAACCAGAGAACATCCACCTGCCCGGCTGTCGGCTGTTAAGCCGGCAGCCGGGTTAGGGATACAACACAATAGTCAGAGAAACAGTATGGATGTAAGGTTATAGGCGGCATTGCCATACGACCTTCCATCCAGAAAGAGTGAACTTATGGAAGGGGAGAATGTAGCATCCATAGCCTGCCGGACTCTACCGGCAGACATGGAAGGGAGACCAAGGGAGGTCTGGGGTTCACTCTGCAAAGAACAAGGGGTCTCTGCCGGGCGACACGTAATTGCCAGCCGGCAGAGAGCTAAGCCGGTCCTCCATCCTAACCTACACTAGGTACGGAAGTAGGACTGCGGCCAAAAGAAAATAAAAGAAAGAGAGGTGAGGAATGGATAAGGGTCCTATAAATTTCGTTCTAGCAAGAGGCACACTCAGCAGTTAGGGAAGCTCATCCTAATCTATAGTTGTCTATTAGGGAGGAAGACTGGCAATACTTGCTATCCTCTTCCCAACCAGAACAAAGTTAGGTGAAGTTATTTCGCCGGGCAACAGAGAAAACTCCTTCTCGAACCCGAGAAAAACAACACAGGACAGTGCTAGGCCACTAGAGGAAGGAATCACCTCGTACAGAATCCTTCAGACGTGGAATAGGGAAGCAAAGCTTCCTGTATCCGCCCCTAACCTAGCAAAGGAGACTCATTCTCTATGCTAGGAAGAAGCCGACCACAGACTAAAAACTCTGATGTTCTGCCCTAACCCAAAAAACCAGTCACTCTGGTTATCAGGTCAGAACAGACATATCCTAGTATAGTTATACCTGAATTATTATACAGATAGAACCACTAGGATTAAGCCTAAGACTTACTCAGAGGGAGAGAGGGATTGAACTTAGCCTCCGGAGGAGAAAAGAACAAACGGGGATGTGCGAAAGTATACTACTGTACCTAGGTTACTAGCCTAGGTGCGATGAGAATCGATTACCTAATTCACCGAAACTCTCTCGTATACAATCTTGGAAAGAACTTTCAACAATATCTTACATGTATGAAAAATTTGCCTATAGCTTCAATAATATAACACACGGAAGAACTTATATCATGCATGAAAGTACTAGGGCCAGATGCCTAGGCTACTAAGCCTCGCGAAGGGCAAGATCGGTTACCTAAATCACCGAACTAAAAACTAACGGCATTATATAAGCATTCCTAGAGGAGCTAAATAGCTAGATTATTAAAGCATAACAAACCGGGAACGTCGCTCTAGCTAACTAAATGACCCATAAATATCGAGCAATAGCATCCAGGATGCCTCCGGTAGGCAAGAGCTCTTGTTTACGTTAATATCACTTTTGATTTAATTCAAAACGACAAGAGCTTACATTTATACATAGTAAAGATAATACTTACCTTTCCAGAGGCAGAAGAGGCCGGAGAAGTCATCAAAATGTTGAATTAAATCCAAAATAACGAGAGAACATAAGGGAAAACACCGAGTAGTAGAGCTACACGAAAAGGAATAAAGAGGGCGCTACCACCTTCATCAGATACACACTGGAAACGGAATAGGAGAGATGCCTTATGAGCGGCTCTCTTTTCATTCTCGTTTCAGATTCTTGTCACTGTAACCCCTCGAAGCGTTAATACTGTTCGGGGTGAAGATAGCTATGTGACCTGTCAAGAATACGTCCTCTGATATTATGCGATATCCCTGTGAGATTATTTAGGGATATTCGCTCCAGGAGTTAGAATTCTGGATACCTTAAGGTAAAATTCTCTGGGAATATCACTGTAGTCAAATATACCCTAGGAAGCTACCTATTAGGAACTTCCATCAGGACGACATGGCCTGAGCCCAAAAAAGTATATATACAGTATATATATATCGTATGTGTATTTGTATTTATTTATATATATATATATATATATATATATATATATATATATATATATATATATATATATATATATTTATATATAATCTCCTCCTACGCTTATTGACGCAAAAGGCCTTGAAATATATATATAAATTATATATATATATATATATATATATATATATATATATATATATATGTGTGTGTGTGTGTGTGTGTGTGTGTGTGTGTGTGTGTATGTGTGTGTGAGTGAGTGTGTGGGAACTAAAAGACTCTGTTACTATGAGGAAACAGAAAACCCCCTTTTGTAATTTAATTGACTACTCGTGTGTGCCTTTCATATCAATGAAAATAGAATAACACCTAGTATTTATTTTTATATGCACTTTTATTCCACATTCCAGAACCTTCCCGGTTTTTTCCATTGAAAAAGAAAATATGAGAAAATTGAAATCAGGATCATATAGTGAACGTGGTTATACGAACCATGTAATTATCTTTAACTGGTTTCAGAACATTAAAGATATCGTAGTAAGAAGCGTAATAATTCCTACCTTTTGTAAAGCTTTATTTTTGAAAAGCTTACTGTAAGATACCAGGGCTTCCATGAATTTTTGTAATTTCATTGGGACGAAAATTTCCTCTTATTTTTCAAAGCTGCTAACATAGATCTCGGTTCCTAATTAAACTTTTTATCGTACGAATTAAGGATTTGATAATTGATAACGCTGTTATTTCCCATTTTATAAGACTATGGCACTGTTCATTGGACGGGTTTCAGAATAAAAGAAAAGGGCGTATGAGAATATGCTACCAGGAATGGGGCTGAGTCTATGGAGGATTTTCTTTTTAATCTTGATAGAATAATGTAAACGTAGAAGATTCTGTTTTCAAAATATCAGCATGAAGTTAAGCAGTCATGATTATTAGCGAATGAACTATTCCTCTACACACCGGCTACTTTGGATAAAGATGGAAGAGGTGTTGATTTTAGGGTACCAGTAATAATCCGACATGACTTATTTACGTCTGGGTCTACTTATGCACATGGCATGATCTTGCACACACTGATGCACAATACTCGTCAGTAGATTAACAAAGTGCCAGGCATGTTTGTCTCAGTCTCTGGGTCTGTTTCCCAGCTGGTGTTAGAGAGTTTGCTGAGGATGTTGTTGTTAGTTGCTCCTTAATGTTAGAATTTATTTGTTTGTCAAGAGTGACACTTAAGTAGACTGCGTAAGGGTGATTTTCCAGTTCTTGTCACCCCATTTGATCTGTAGCTTTCTGTTCTCGTGGTGATTGTTTGTATGGAAGGAACAGACCTGTTTTTTGCTTAGATTGGCATTGAGGTGCCCCTTTTTGTAGTAGGTTGAGAGGGCAGTCAGGGCGATTGACAGTCTTTCTTCGATGGTAGTGAAGGAGTCAGATTGTGGTGGTCGGGTGGTAGCGTCCTTGCCTGGTGATTGCCAGACTGGGGTTCGAGTCCCGCTCAAACTCGTTAGCGTCTTTGGTCGCTGCAACCTCACTATCCCTGTGAGCTAAGGAAGGGGGCTTTAGGGGAGCCTATAGGTCTATCTGCCGAGTCATCAGCAGCAATTGCCTGGCCCTCCTTGGTCCTAGCTTGGGTGGAAAGGGGGCTTGGGACCTGATCATATGTAATATGGTTAGTCTCTAGGGCATTGTCTTGCTTCATAGCTTAATGTCACTGTTCCTTCCCTCTGCCACTCATTCATGAGTGACCTTTAAACCCTTCAAGTGTACAAGTCATCTGCCTATATGTCCCTTCGGATGTTCGTTCTGACACTCCGGCTGGTAATTTGTAAAGATGTTAAATAGCGTCACCTTCCATATCCCATTCAAGTCTCTTTCAAATTTTTTAGCACATTTCCAGATATATTTTCACTTAAATAATCTGTAACTCAACTCTTTCCCATCCTGATATCATCTGTTGCATTTGCTTCTATATGTCTTCATGATTCAACACTTCTTTTCTTCCACCATCTACAGTCTAGTGACATTTATTAATAAAACTTCCTGGTTTCATTACCATTATTATTTTACACATTCTTACTTTGACCTTCAAATTACTTTATCTGTTAACTCCTCTTTTTAATGTGTTTATCCCCTATTATCCTAGATATTTGCATTTAAAAAGTACTATATGTATATATATATATATATATATATATATATATATATATATATATATATATATATATATATATATATATATATATATATATATATATATACACATATATACAATACATATTAAGCATTTGTATATATTTATATATACACACACTCATATATACATTTGTATATATATATATATATATATATATATATATATATATATATATATATATATATATATATATATATTTGTGAGAGAGAGAGAGAGAGAGAGAGAGAGAGAGAGAGAGAGAGAGAGAGAGAGAGAGAGAGAGAGAGAGAGAGAGAATTTTATCCGTTTGTGCATGTGCACGCACTGATTGGTAAATGAGCTTATGTACAGGTATTTATTTACTGTCATTTTATACGTAATACGTGTGCTGTGTGTATCAATATGTCCATACGTGCTTTTAAGTTTGACATAGCTGATAAAATAAATATGCCATTAAAAGACAGCCAGCGTCTAAAAGCACTATCCGAAGAAGCCCGTGGCATCTCGAAAGCGGATTAGAAGCAGCCATTTGAAGGCACATCGCTAACGCAGGGCAAAGAAAGAAGACCAAAATCGGATGAGGACCAATCGGAAAGAAAATCCCAAATAACGGACATTCGGACGACAGTCATCCCCTCTAATTCTCAAATCCCCTTTGATGCCTACGTCTGGCATGTCATCTTCCTCCTCCTCCTCCTCCTTCTCCTCCTCCCCTTCTTCGCCTTCTGCAGGTGGGATGCGATCGCTATCTGGAGAATCTGAAACCCAATAACTTCGAGTCGTAAAAAAGAGTAATGGCCGGTGGGAATCACTTAAGCTTGGTTTAGGTCATTAGAGCAGAGAGTGAAGGCATTACCTTTTACTGCTAATAAAACCTTATTTTAAAGTGGTTTAGGAATTCGCAAGGTATGAGGACTTAGTTTCTGTAGTGTCACTTTTGCCACTCCTCGCAATAGTTACTATTTACAGCGTTTCGTAACCAAGTTTTCCTGCAAGTCATATAAAAAAAATAATTAATAAGTTTCAAAATTTCAGGGTCAAATATGCCAGCGCTAATTACGAAGAACTCTATCAAACATAATTACAGAATCTAAGCAACCGAGTTTTATAAAACATAGTTAACTAGTTTATTCGGAGTTTTTCCCCTTTTCTCATAAAATTGCCCATAGCAAATGCTGATCATTCAACATAGAATAGTAATGATTTACATTTCAGTATGTAGTTATAGACAGACACACCAGCAGACACATACAACATCCCCATATATATATATATATATATATATATATATATATATATATATATATATATATATATATATATATATACATATATATATAATATATATATATATATATATATATATATATATATATATATATATATATATATATATATATATATATATATATATATATATATTGACGATCTATCGCTGAGGCATGCGATGTATTAATTTGTCACTATGCTGGAGGAAGGATCAGAAAAACGAAATTCTTGGACTAGCGCTTTCGTATTGTCATACCTCTTCAGGTCTAATTGATACAAAGTTAAGTACAGGATCAAAGTCACCTTTGCGACAGCAGCAAACAAGAAATAATACAATAACATAAAAAATTAGCACACAACTAGTTTAAAATTATAGATAGTTTAAAACCAACGCTTCATTCAACAGAAATATCAAAACTATTTTAAAAGATTATAAAGAACTCTTACCCAGGTTTACAACTACTTGTCCAACTCTACCATATCTGTATGGAGTTGTTAAAACGCATAAGCAAAATAATCCCGTGAGACCTATTATAAGTTCTGTGGGCTCCTGTACATATAGATTATCAAAGTTGCTAGTTAAAGAGTTGTCTCCTATGCTCGGAAATATTTCAGGTG